>NW_020664376.1:4098182-4116849 GCF_002925995.2 Terrapene triunguis
AAAGAAGGAGCCATAGGCAGGAGGGTGAAGAAACTGGGAAAAAATTCATAACGAAAAGAAAAGGGGGGAGGGGGAAAGGTTGGGAGTTGAATATTATATAAAACCTCTTCTATTTCCAAATACAAAGCCAAACTGTGGTATATAGCCACTGACCTGAGTAGAGGGCATGGTACAGCCATGCTACTCTGTGCGGAGCTTTGGAGAAATTGCCAACTGGGACGCACTGAAGGAACAGTCCTTGGGCTCCCCAAGTGCAGAGACTGCAATTGTCTCATGCCCTCGCATGGGCCACACAGTGAGGGGGATGATCCTCACACACTTCCTTTCCTATGTGCCATCATACGGTCTGCCACAATGTGGCAATTCTTTCCTGTTTTACGAAAGCAGAGTCACTTTTCTCAGGAACAGCCTGCCAGCCGTCTTTCAGAGAGCATTTCAAAATGGACTCCAACATACAGGAGGAGGGGTAAAGGTTTTATTCTTAAAATCACCTGCATCCCTTGATAAGATTCTGTACTGCAAATGTATGTCACTGGGATATTTCAGACAAGATGAATCATGCATGACTCTGGCAAATGAAAGTTTTGAATTCAAGAGGAAACACTGGCATTTTTTAAATAATTTAGGCAGCGTTCAGAAAAGAGAAAAATGGAAAAAGGGCCTTTAATAAATGTCACTTATTTGGCATCCTAACATCTTTAGAATGACTGGTGTTTTTTTATTAACTTCATGTGAATGTTAAATCATTTCAAATCATACATACCTGTTTTCCTTGGAACACCTGGAGTCATTGTTATGAAAAAAGATTTATATCAGGGTATAAGGGTCTATTGGCTAATGAGTAATTGATGGTCAACATTACTAATTACAGTTATTAACCTATTGGCATGAAGCTACAGGAAATCACATATTTACTAGTAATAATAATAATAATTTCTCATATAATAGTGATCGCTAGAGTCAGAGCCAGGATTAAAAATGAGGATTTCTTCTCTTCCATCTCCATGTTCATGCCTTTAGACCAGGCCACCTCCCTGACTGAAGGATGACCATGCTGACTAATAGAATAGTAGGCCCAATCCTACCCTCTTTGAAATCAATGGCAAAACCTCTTTTGATAATCCTCTCTTGAAGGCTAAATGAATCAAAGTGCTTCAGCAACACCCTCAGAGACTTTATTGTTCCTTTGATGGATCCTTAACTTTTGATAGGCCCATCAGCACCTTCTTCACAAGCTTCACTCTCACAGAGCACCTTAGTTTACAGATGGCCTGTGACAGATTAAATGAGAAGGAAAAAGGAAATACGGCTAAGGGATGAAGCTAACCATTTGCTCCATAAAGATTTTTTTTGGATGCTTATGCCATAGCTATATTTCTTGGCCTCCACGATAGCATCTATAGCAGGGGTAGGCAACCCATGGCACACGTGCCAAAGGTGGCACACGAGCGGATTTTCAGTGGCACTCACACTGCTCGGGTCCTGGCCATCGGTCCAGGGGGCTCTGCATTTTAATTTAATTTTAAATGAAGCTTCTTAAACATTTTAAAAACCTTATTTACTTTACCTACAACAATAGTTTAGTTATATATTATAGACTTATAGAAAGAGACCTTCTAAAAACGTTGAAATGTATTACTGGCACGTGAAACCTTAAATCAGAGTGAATAAATGAAGACTCGGCACACCACTTCTGAAAGGTTGCCAACCCCTGATCTACAGTGTCTCAATCAGTGGTTATTTCAGACTGTGGACAGCTTGGTTATACTCAACTGCCTTCATCCGATGGGTGATTTGAGTCCCTCTCACTGTGAGGAAATTTCTGATTACTTTGTGGGTAAAAATGAGTGCATTTGGTTCAAGCTGTCTCCTTCTGAGAATGCAGGATGGGAACTGGAGAGGACAACACTTGTTTCTCTGATGAGGTTAGGCCATTGACGCAAGCTGAGCTACTAGAGGTGTTGGGAATTTTTCATTCTACAACTTGTCTTTTGTATCAATGTTCCTGCTAGTTGGTGAAGTCCAGTGAGAAAAAAATGTGGTCCATTGTTTGTAGAAATTGTCAATGCTCTTAGGGAGGGCAGCTTGCTGGCTTCTATTTTACAGGCTCTGCTCAAGAAATCATCTCTTGATGCTGACATTCTGTCCAAGTATTTTTCAGTTATCTTCTGGTTAAGATTATTGAGAAGGTTGTGGTGACACAACTCTCACAGTATCTGAAAGTTTCAGATCTCCTGGATCTTGGCCAGTCTGGGTATAGGCCTGAGTATGGGACAGAAACTCCACTAGTTGCATTGGTTGACTTCCTCTTAGTGATGGATGTGTCCATCAGGTATGTATTCATACTGATATGGTTGAAGCCATCAACTGCCTTGGATATTATTAATCATGATATGTTAGTGATTCTCCTGGGGACTGTAGCAGAATTTGATAGGGCTGCTCTTGGGTACATCAGTCATTCCTTGTTGAGTACTCTCAATGGTGACATTGGGCAGTTGTTCATTATCTCCAATGGTGCTCTCATGTGAGGGTCTTGCAGGGTTCCATTTTGTCTCTTCTCCTGTTCACTGTGAATATAGGGCATTGTGAGGGCTAGAGAGGAAGCATTGGTTATGCCTTAACCAATGTCTGGGTGGAAATGGGGCATGGATAAGATCTAGCTTGCTTAAGTTCAGTATAACTTGGCCTTAGTGATGTTTCTAATGGTGCAGTTTGATATATAGATTAAAGAATTAAACTCTGATCCAACACACATTCGAGTCAATGAAGAGATTCCCATTGACTTCCCATTGACTTAAATGGCACTATACAGCTCTGAGTAAATAAATAAAGCCTCTATAATTTCTAAAACCATGCTTGAATGGAGAGGTTTTACAGAATGGTGGGTGCTATGTGGAGTGGCTTTCTGGTTTGCTCAAGAAAGGGAGCAAGGAGCTTTTATTATCTCCCAGACTAGACGCTCTACAATATCCTGGCTGAGCCACTCCAGAGGGGGAGATTGCTTTTTTCCTTTTTATATTTTTAAACTCTCTTGGTAAGACATTCTTTACAAGAAGTAGATTTTTGGATTTAAATTATTTTTTATTACATCCAATCTTCGGAAGGAGAAGGAAATAGAATAAACTCAGATATAACTTTTTTTTTACCTTTTAACAAGGCTATTTGAATCCTTTCCCTCATAAGGCAAACTTATATATAAAGTATGCTTTGATTCTGATTGTCATACCTTTCCATTTCATTTAATATCATCCAGTTATACTAGTGTAAATTCTACTGAAAGTCAGCAGAGTTCTTCCAGATTCACACCAGTGGAGCTGAGTTCAGAATGTAGCCCAGTCACTTGAATTTAATCTCGTTCTCTTTTTCATAATCCACCTAAAATATATCGTTTTCTCTGCTTCACGTTGTTAAATGGAAAAGTTGCTTTCAAAAAACAAATGAAGAGCACTATGCAAAATGTTGACTTTAAAATGCCATGAAATACCTCACATCCCAAATAATGGGGAAAATGATGTTGCTACCCTAATCTAAATCCATAAATCACCTGAGCAAAATTTATTTTTCATGAAACGTATTTGTCTCCTTTTTTTTTTTTACCTTAGTGCATATACACATCTATTACTGATGCAGGTAAGCTACAACTCTTTGAATGTGAAATTGAACTAGCAGCCTTTGATCTGAACTACAGGCTGATCTGAATTCAAGAGAAGCCTGCTGCTAAGCCACATTCCCATTCAATTCATTAAACCATTCACTTCCCTGCTCCTCATCACACTGACTCCTAATTTGACAATGACAAAGAGCTCCACGGTGATTTTAAATTTCATAATTTTAATCTGTCAAGTCTGACATTTAATTAGTGCCCTTCTAACCTGTGCCCGCTCACTTGAAGGTTACTGTTGGTTTTCCTTTAGAAATTGTTCCTCTGGAAGAGTGGATTAATAAATATGTACATAACTGGCAGGGATAAAGACAATACACACACAATGGTCTATTAGTTCCAAATCTAGACAGATGAGGTTAATAATATTTTAAAGTGCTGCTTTATTGTATTAAGAGTGATTAAGCCCTTGGCTCAACCCTGTATGAGTTGTTCATTGAAAACATAAAATATAAGGTCTATTAAGAAAAGTCTAGTGAGAACAGTTAACCAAACTACAGTAATACCATGTTCATAAGTCATATTACAGGACTACATCATTTCTGAGATATAATTTCTTGAGTTTGCAAACAGAGTGGAACATTTAGGGCTCACTAGATGGGCTAATTGGATTTTGATCACTAGTTGGTTTATGAAAACATGACTTGTGGGGAGTAATTTGGTGCAAGGTTTTAACACACTAGAATTTCAGTACTGGAGGACTAGATTCAAATTTGACTTAGGTCACTTGCTAAATGAGTTTGGTGGGCTCAGGTTAGTCCAGTGTGAACATTGGTCCACATAAGAGAAATAAAAACAAAAAAACCCACCCCACAATCTGTTACTAATAGCACAGTGCTCACTCAGAGTACTGAAAAGCATTGATTTTAGAGGGCTACATCAGGAACCATGAGCAGTGCCTGCCTGCACCACACTTGGTTATAGCCAGTATTGTCTGTTTTTCATTTTTATCAGCTCTAAATATTGAACATTTACCCTTGAAAATGGAAATTTCTAAAAGTCAAACTTATAACAATCATTGCATTAAGCACACATATGTGAAAACCAAACAATATCAAGATTCTCCATCTCTCAGCTGTGTGCTTCAATTTTTATTCCCTGAATGCCACAATAAACATCTTTCAGAAAATAATGAACAGTTATTTCAGATAATTTCTTTTTCATTCTTAGGACAATATTACTGCATCATACCGGTAGTGGTATGTTCACAAGCTCAGCGACACTTATCCTTTTCAAATTCTACATAAGATTCACACTGGTTTCTCAAAAAATTACCAAACCAAAAGTCTTCACTTAATTTTTGTTAATTTTTATTTCAAGCATATAATGCTGTACATACCATGTTAAAGATGCCATGGGCCTGCAGAACCAGGAGACGGAAAGTCTAATTGATTATCAAGTGCCCAGCAACCAATAATTTAGGGCTAGATTCTGCCCTCATGTTGCATAGTCTTTTACTCCTTGAGTCGTCCCGTTGCAATGAATGGGATTATGTGAGGAGTAGGACAGTACTCAATTTGAGAAAAGTTTACAGAATCTAGCTCTGAATGATCATTTATAAAAGCAAACACATAAGAAAAACATCCCCTTGTTGCTTAAGTCTCTCTCTGTTGTTTTTTTCCTGTGGGTGGTTCTATACAGGTATCTCTTGCTTAGTCTCCTCTTTCTTCCACAATAGTAATGACAGGCAAGTAATGTTTCTGTACGGATTCTATATATTTCCTGAATTTGACCATTATTGAGCTAAACAGAAACAGTGCTGTATAATGAAAAAGAAGCATATTATGCCCAAATGTTTTCAGATTAAATATGAGGGAGATCAGCTGTAAAATGGGGGAGGGAGAAAGTTTGGAATTTTACACTGCTGACGTTTTACTTCAAGAGCATCCCAGAAGAAAGTGTGCATAGGATACAAATAAAAAGGATAACTAGGGTGCATTCTGGTACAAAATATATGCCTCAGTCTGGAATTTGTGGTGATCCGTGTCCCATTTCTCAATCTCTTAATCTGGGGCTCAGAGTAGAGTTCTTTAACCCATTTTCTGGCCTCCTCCACGTCCCAGAAGATAGATTGCTTCACTCCAATAGAAAACCACAATTTTTCTGGTTATAAGACTTCTACAATGATTTTATAGTAGGCTTTTCTTAATGGTCCAGCAACGTCCACTCAGCCTTCGTTAGCTCCAAGTATATGGCAGGGAATGGATATGTATTTTAGTTGATGCCCCATCCGCAGGATCATCTTCTGTCTTGGAGACCAGACATTCTATATATGAAAGTGTTACCGTGTGTGGACCAGCACCCTGGAAATCTCCTTCCTAGTGCCTTCAGTTTCTCTTGTTCCAATAGCATTAACAAGTTCTTCACAACCCTATAGACACTTTCTTTTGGGACTCTCTTGAAGTACAATGTCAGTGTACAATTTCAAGCTCTCCCCTTCTACTTACCCATACCACATGCCCTGAGACACACCACAGGATGTCACTCACATGCCTCTTGCTCCTCAAGAGTAACTGGTACTATAGTAGCACTGTCATTGTTTTTATTTTTTTCATCACCCTCTCAGTCTTCTGTGAAGCTACAGCTGTCCTCCTCTGCACCCTTCACTGAGTGGTTGAGAGTTCCAGCAGATCCTTTGTACTCAAAGGCTCCAGCCCTTGTCCCTGACTTTTTTTCAAATGAAATTGTTATTCTGGTACAGCAGTTCCTTGTGATTTGTCAGTATCAAAAGTGACAGGTTGTGAGAACAAAGCTATGCTAATGGTGCCCGTGTTAGGATGCCCTCCCATTATGTCTTATTGACTAATATATACTGGCTAGCATATATGTATATTATATGTATTCTTCACATTAAGCACCAATAATATTAAGCACAAATATTGTAACAGTGATATAGCCTAAATTGACCTATACCATAATCCTGCTCACTTATACTGAGTATTCCACAACACCTTCCATTTACTGAAGCAAACAGTTGGCATAGGCAGATACATTCATTCTGTGTTTTAGAACAATCTACAGAAGTGCCTTCACAGACCCGTACCTGGAATGCCAGGATCCAAAACAAAGATAAGGAAGGAACAGAACAACAACTTAGAGAATTAGGACAGACTGATGGGTTGGATTTTAGTGACGTGTAAAGAGATGTGTAACATGTAAAATCATCATATAGATAACAGCAGCTGAAATGTGTAACTGTGGGAGCACACCTTTTACTTAAGGTGAATGTAACATTGCTGCATGGGGTGGGTTTCCGGAGATTGGTATCACATAGAACCTTTTCCCTGTATATTATTGGCTTAGAGCAATAAACCTGACTGACATTGGTTATTTGGCCTCTTGAATATATTTCATAATGAACCAAAGTGTGGTCAAGCAACTGACTATATAATTTATCGATAATTTGCGTGCACCCGAAACCTTTCTTTAGATTATGGCACAGGCCTAATCTACTTCCCTTCTGCTATAAATACTTTGATTATTTATGTGCTCTCTTATATGAAGTTACTAATAGAACACTGTTTAATATAAGATGGCACAGGGACAGATTTGTTTCCCAAAACTGTGGCTCACAGACTATTACAGAGATCTGAATGTGTCCTTTGCAGCTAGGGCTGACAGAACACATACACTTCTGCTAAATTATTTCTGACAAATGCCTGTCATGAATGATGATAGCAGTGACAGAAAATGGAGACTAGTACATTCAGTAAATGCACTTGGTAGATATAAATATTTTGTATGAGATGGGACACCTAACCCCGCGGTTACCTATACACCCCTAGCCAGAGAGCTGGCACTGGGGCAGTTAATTGAATGAAATGCACAAAGATAAATTGCTTCACAACTAAGACCACAATTATATTACTAGCCCAGATTGTGAAAATGATTGTGATGATTGGTGATGGAAATTAGAAAACAGAGACCATTAAATTCAACCAAAGTACTTTGTTGAGAAGAAATATTTTTGTATATGGACATTCAACAGAATAGTAAACAGCTTTTTACTGATCAGAGGTGTGGTACTATCACAGTTAGATGAATCAAATTAGATGAATGAGTGTACTTTGTTCCTTTGCATCTGGAACCTAGCCTGTCCATGCAAGTGTTAAATTGTGTGTGTGACTGACAGTGAAGGTGAAAGGAAATGGAGACCACTCAGTTCAATCCATGCTATGGGTAGATATATGAAGTTGTGCTTGGAGGTTGATAGGAGGAATGTTTAAAACTACATATTAGTCCCCCAAGCCTTCGTGGTGAGAAGCCTGGCAACATTCAAATGAAGGAGACAAAGATAGGTGCAATTACCTTGCACAAACAGAGCTGCACAGGTACATGCAATTAACAACACTTGATTAATTGTCTCAGTGCCAGGGCTCTGGCTGGGGGATTTAGGGAACAGATGTGTATTCCTCATCCCATATAAAACATTAATTCATATTCATCGGTCTCTATTTTATATCACACTATAACCAATAGAGCTGGTCAGGTGAATGGTGGATGATTGGAGCCTCACAGGAAATGTTTTCCCCATCCTTTAAAACTTTGATATCTTGAAAACATTTTCCCATCTTAAAAGGGGACAAAAAGTAGAAATCTTGAAAATTTTTGTGAACTGATAATAAAAAAAAAAAATGGGTCAGGTTAATTGAAACATTTCATTTTGATAATTCTGAAATGCTTTGTTCTGATTTTAACCCCCTCTTTAAACTATTAAAAAAAACCTCTTTGTTTTGAACTGTAATTAAACAGTTTTACTTACAGTTCAAAATAAAGAGTTGTTTTGAATTGAAAACTTGAACTTTTCATTATGATGTCAAAATAATTTTTTTTTTTTTTTTTTTCTTTCCAAAATGAGAAATTCATCAAAACTGACCCTTTCTCACAAAAAAGTTTGGGTTTTGACAAATTGGAATTTTCCAATGGAAAAAAAATTGTCAAAAATGTTTTGACAGCGTTATTGGCAATAGTAGGACATAAAATAGAGACCAGTGAATATGAAACAATGTTGTATATGGGATGAAGAATACATATCAGTTCCCTAAATCCCCCAGTCAAAGCCTGGTATTGAGGCATTTAATCATATGATTTTCACAAGAAATAGCATTATAATTATTTGCAAATAGGACTGTATCTATACATGCAAACATGATTACTTTATGTGAATGTGATGAGAAAGGTGAATATAAAAACTGCTAAGTGGTCTTTAATAATATATACAGCTGATAGGCCTCTCTCTTTCTCTCAGAAAAGAAAGAAATTGGGGACCATTTATAATGCTATTTCTTGTGAAAAAGAGGAAAAGAAAAGGGTTTAAATATTCAAAAAATCCCTAGGCCTGTTTATCTCAAGCTGTCTCTTACACTCTCTGCCTCTCTCTCTCCATGGAGCAATGATTTCCTTAGACGCTGCTCCTAATATTCATATTAGGTCATCCAGTTGGGGAAAAGAAACAATAATTATCATCATGACATCTGGACATCTGAGCACCTAATTAGGTAACTGGTCACGCTGATCAAAAATTGATTTGAGAATACTGAATTCCCAAAGGAATACTTGTAGCAAACAGTTTGAAAAAATTAAGCTGAAATTTGTTTGCTCAACTCTCAAACAACTACAAATTTCAAACAGTCTGTTCTTGGACAACTTGCAAGCAGAAAAGGGGGCTACCTTCACAGAATAAATTATTTGTTATGAATTGTTTAGTCATTTCTTTATTTGTTGCACATTGGGCCTATTCACAGACATGTCAAAGTTCTTGCAAGCCACTGGCTCTTTGAGCGGATCCAGTTAACACACATCAATTTCATAGCTAACAGTACACAAAGGAGTGATGTGTCCAGCTGCCTTTGACAGCCCTAACCCCATGGATTAGGGACCCATTTTGCAGTTGGGTGAACAGGAGGAGGCCTTTCAGTGTGAGATCAAGTGAGATGCCAATCCCCCTACCTTCAAGTTTACGTCAACTGCCTGAACCACTCAGCCACTGCACCTGAAAAAGCTTTGAGGGGGGTACCTGGATATGAACCACAGGCATGTACTTGCAGAAAATGTTCTGCTGTGCTTTGCTCCTTGGATTCTGTCCTTTTTAAATTCCTTGAAGAATAAACTATTTCCAAGACTACTACTTGACTTTTAGGTAGACTAGTGAAATATTATAGGACTACAAATGCCTAGAAGACAGAGTCTCTTTAGCTATTGAGCTCTTCTCCCAGCCAATGTTCCTCCCTCTTCCTGTGTAATAAGTCTTCCTCTAAACCAAGATAACTTTCTGTTCAGAGCTACTGAGCCCAATTCCCATTTTATGTACTTCTCTCTTTCTAGGGCCGCTGAGTCCTCCTTTCAATCTGTGTCACTCTTCAAAGCCACTGAGCTGTCCCGCCAGAGGCTCCACACACAGTGGGTATATCTGTGCTGTAATCCAAGGTGTAATTGCAGTTCAGGTAGACATATCCACGCTTGCTTTACCCACAGTAGCATGGCTAAAAATAGCAAATGTAGATGCGGTAACATGGGTTGTACAAGCCTGCCTGGAACTTTGGGTGCTCACGTTGCTGAAGGTCATGCCCCTGCATCCGCACAGATATTTTTAGCAATGCTAAAGCTAACACAAGTATGTTTACCTGAGCAGCAATCAAACCTTGGATTGCTCTATAGGCATAACTAGTGTTGGGCAGCAGTATCAAAAAACCAATGTCCACTCTTCAAGGTCAAATTTTATCTCCCTGATATTGCCCGAGTCCAATATGTCAAGAAGAGCATGTTTCACTGTTTTTAGTGTGTTACACTCTGAGGGCAGGCCCCTGACTGTCACTGGTGAACACTTATTTCACATGAGCAATCTGATTTCAAAGGAACGACTCCCGCGAATAAGGGATTCCCAATCCAGTCCCATGGGACTATCAGAGCTGGATTAGCGTGCAGCCAGATTGCACTGCTAGACCCACCCAGTCTTGATTTAAATGATAATGTTTTAAAAACAGGAGGAAAAAACAAATGAAAACAAACAACAAAAACAACCCAACAAACCCCCCCATGTCTTTTACAGGAGCCCAAGTTTCTCATTTGAGGCCTGATCCAGACTCCACTGAAGTGAATAGGGCTCTATCCATCTATTTCGATGGGAGTTGGATCGGGTCCTTTCTGTAATCAGACAAAATGGCAATGCTACCCACTTACTTTAGAGCTTGTGTAATGAAAACCTCTAACCACAGATTTTGTTTGTGTGAGGGATGAGCTAATAGCATAAGCTATTGTTAGTTTTCACTAACAGCTGGTAAACATACTGAAAACCCTCACAGACAGATTAACAAACAGTGGCTGAAAAACTGCATCTAATAAATTGTGATCTGAATTCATGAAAAAGAAATTCAAACACTTTAATCACAGACTAGTAGTTCATCCCTTTGGTGCCAGATGCAATGCCCTCTACCATGGGTCATTTGGACTTTGTACGGCATGCATCATAACAGTTGCAGAAGGAATACAGTCATTACCAAAGTTTAAAAAAAAATACTTTAAAAACTGAAGTGAAATGGGGAAACATCTTCGTAATTCATGTGCCAGGGTTCAAGTTACTGCCAGCTTATGTGGCTGATCCCTAGTCAGTATTTTTCGTATTACTTAATAGACATAACACAGTTTGTGTCTTCAGTGGGACCATATTATGTTAAAATCTAGGGATAAACTAATTTGTAATCCAAATACACTACTGGATAAGTGCCCAGCTCTTCAGCAGACACACTAGCTACAGTCTTTGAATGCTAGAGCAGCCATCTTCCTGAGGGCTGAACATGTAGCTTAATACCAGCTTCCCACCATCCACCTCAGATATACTTGCAGAGTGCACTTAGGGAAAGATCCTGGTTTGTGCTCTGACTACTTTGGGTCTCTATGGCAGCACAAAGCAGCAGGAGCATAGGTTTAACCAACCACCAGCACAGGGGAATACCAGTGGCATGGACAATTGTAAGAGCTCCTAGGCAACGCCTTGTCCCAGCAACCAATGTATGGGTGTGTACTGTGCAGGCCTTGGCTCTGAGATGGTGTCTTGGATCAGTGATCAGCTAGTGTAGAGTAGAGCCGTCCTAAGACTGGTGGTGGGATGGGGGAAGGTGTAAAAGTGGCTTACCACCACCTTTCTCCCCATTCTCTCCTGGCTGCATGTAAAACATGGCATCTCCAACACTGGTGAATATAAAAATGCCTTATTGACCCTGTGCAAAGGCAGCCAAATTTTCCTGTTGGTCTTTGTACTGTTAAGGTTTCTGCAGATTTACAAAATATTTAAAATGTATAGCAAAGCTGATGCATTAGAAAATTGGCTTGAACCATATTTCAAGAAGAGCGGAGAACATTTTTTCATGGGACGTAGACACTGATCACTAGCAGTATATTCTTTTAGAGATGTCCAAATGGACCCAGGGTTGTTGCTGCACTTTCTCTTCTTACGTATTGATGCATTGCACTGCCTCAGGCCACTGTGGCTTTACTTGCTTGTCCCTTGTAGTTATTTTACCCATACTGCCTTCTGGGATGGAAAATATTTGAATATATACTTTTTCTGATCCCCTCCCCTGCCAATCCCATCCCACCCCATCCATCTCTCTGTCCCCATGGCAACAAAAGCAGCAGCTGGGAGCAGTTAATTCAGTGGTGGGCAACCTGCCACACGGACTGGCCGCCACTTCCCATAGCTCCCATTGGCCGGGAACAGTGAACTGCAGCCACTGGGAGCTGTGGGTAGCTGTGCCTGCAGACGGTCAATGTAAACAAACTGTCTCGCGGCACACCAGCGGATTACCCATATGGGCCGCATGTGGCCTGTGGGCCGCAGGTCGCCCATCACGGAGTTAATTGCACATTTGACTTTTCAGAGGACCATAAATGTGAACATGCTTATTGTAGTGCTGACTGTTCTGCTGGGCTACATATGATATCCAGGCAGTTCTTTGATTACTCCTGTTTTATATATATCTGTATGTATGTAACAGGGTGGCCTGTCTGTGGGCTGGAGAGCCTGGGGCTAAGCTGGCCCTGATTACAAGAGAAGCTTCACCTGAGGGGAATCAGTTGATTTAATATAAAAGGCAGCAGGAAGCTGTAGGTATGTGGCTGGTAGAATGAGAACAAACAAGGTTGAGCTCCAGGTAAAGAGAGGGCTGGGAACTCCTGGCTTCAGGTAGATTTTATGATTTTGGACTTTGTTGAATTATTTTGTGATTGAAGGACTGACTGTATTTAGTACCAAACAAGCCCCAGAAAGGGGTGTGGTAAGTCAGGACAAAAACTCTAGAGTGCTTATGGGGTCTACTAGAGGCAGTGCATGCAGAAGAACCCCTGGCCATTCGGGGGCATTTAGGTAGTGGCAAACCTGGCTTGTATATCTATAATATTGAAAAAAGAACAGTGATTACTCCTTATCATCTGGTATGTAAATGATAGAATTATTTTTTTGGGAAAAAAACACGTCAGCTTTAACAGGGGTTGGAGAGCATAGCAGCAGCAGTCAAGCAGGACCTCGTCAATAGTGGTGGGTAGAATGGGTCAAAACTCTGACTCTTGATGTTTTGATGACATGTCTCATTGACATTTTTGAATTTTGACCGAAAGGGATGATTTTTGTAATGAAAAAATTCAGTTTTTGATGGCTCTAGTGGCAAGTTGAATAAAGCTGGTCAAAAGAAGCTAATTTGTGGGAAATTTTCTTTAAAAATTGATTTCACATGAAAATTTTACTGTTTTTGGCAAACTTTTTTTTTATTTTTAATTTTCCTGTGGAAAAAATGAAAACTTTCAAATCAAAAGATCTTGTCCTAATTTTTTTTTTTGCAAGGAGAAAATCAAATTTTCAACCAATCTCATTGTTCCAAACTTTTCATTGGGAGTGAAGTGGAGATGATCATTTCTTTTTAGCTATAAACATAGATTCCTGGAAATAAAGGTAACAAATTTCAACTATTTTATTTCTTATTGCAGATAATTAAATTATAAAGAAACCTAGAAGAAAATCAAAACTTGGTTTATAGTAGCCTAAAATGTGTGAGCTTTTTTTTTTGTCTATTTAACCTCACATTGGTTAAGATTCGGCTCTCAGATATGCAAGCATGACCCTCATTTATGTCAAAGAGAGCCGAATTGGGTATATGTAGAGGTCAAAATATTCCAATGACTCACTGGAATTACATCAGAGAAGACTTTGGCTGAGTTAGGTCCACTATTCTGTTTTATTGAGTCTCTTAAACCACGTCTGTCACCATTGTATTTGAGTATCTTCCAATAATGTCTGAAGGGATGTGAGGTAATTAATGCTTGTTGTGTGTGTTTTCTCCTTCCTCTCACTAGGGGAAAAGTGCATTTGGATTTTTAAAATATTGTTTTAACTTTTACTTACGTATGTTATGCTATGTAATTTTATTAGTGAAGGCTAGCATTTGACACTGTCCACTGTCAGAAAACAGGATACTGGACTAGATGGACCATTGGTGTGACCAAGTATGGCCATTCTTGTGTTCTAGGTCACAGCAGTGTGGCTGATACTTGGAGGAGAAACTGGTGTAGTTTGTCGCCGTTCTAGACCCTGTCTTAATGAACAAGGGTCTAACAACTACTTCTTTCAAAGAATCTGGCATCTTTGCCCTCCCTTAGGGAGGCATTGGCAATCAGCTCCAATAACAGCCCCATTATTAATGGCTGTACTTTCTCTCTATTATATCTTTCTCTCTGGATTCTATCTGTAAAAGTCTTATCCTCCTTAACCCCTTTGGCTAGCATTAATTTGTTCTGCTTTTTTCTGCCCTTTCTTTTCCCTGCAAACCTTAATTAATTCTGTATATTCTTGTTTAATAATACTTACTTACCTCACAGGGATGTTTTAGAGTTTAATTAATTATTGTGCAGACACTTTTTCACTCACATCTTTGAGCAGTCAGTCTCTGCAACTACACTGGCAACTTCTTGTTCCTTACATTCTTTTTTCGGAGGGTCTGTAGATTCTTGTGCGTTAATGAAGACTTTTTGGGATTCGCCACCTTTTTTCCACATTCATGAATTCTTCCTGCCATTGTGCTACACTTGCTAGGGGCTTGATCTGAAGTTCACTGAAGTCCAAGGAACTGGCAGGTGCTCAGAAAATCAGATCATTTCCTTATCTATCAAATGTGGATTTAGGAGCCTGATTTCTGGCACCCATACAGATTGAGCAGTAGGACTGGGGCCTAAGAAGGAAAATGAGATAGGAATGGTAGGGGAATATAGTCATTTTTATATACATTTGCAGCTTTCAAATTATTATAATAAATAGAACAAACGTACCCCCTAACTCACCAATCCGCTCACATAAACACACATCTGAAGGATGGACTCATCTACAAGCACCATGCCTACTTGTGCACTCAACCATTCACCCTACATGTGAACCACATACAACCCCACACATACACTCATACATTCACTCATTGATAAATACACCTACCCATTTGAATCCAATCACCCACTTACACTCACATAAGCACAGCAATCCACTCCCACCTGGCCATTCAGTCACAGACTCTCTCCCTATGTCCATAAGCCACTTAAAATAGCTGCCACATCACTCTGCTCCCTTTCCTCTCTCCCATCCTGAAAACTGAAGAAACAGCCCCAGAACTGCTCTGCAGCTTCTCACTCATCCTCTCTTTTTGAAGGAGCAGCCACCCCATGGCTTCTCTCCTCCCTCTGGGACAAGAATCTTGAATAACAACTTCCTGAAGGGAGCCCTGAGCCTAGCGAGGGGTTTGTTTTGGTGGGGCCTGCGATGGGAGGGGCAAAAAGGACAGGACAGCTCCCTTGAGACTTAGCCCCCATGGGACTTCTGGGGTAGGCTTGAGGTTTCATCAGATTTTGCATGAGATCTGGAGCCATGATAAGAGCCACTTCCTGTTTGCTGTTCCCCATCAGTCAATCCAACCTCCCTTCTGCTTGCCCAGATGGGGTCAGCAGTGAGGCAGCCTCTCTGGGCTCTGCCTGTTGCTGTAGTGGGGGTCGGCAGCTGTGTGAGCTGATTGGATCATGCCTGGATGCTTTACCTCAGAGTGGTTCCCTTCTGTGGTGCCTCATGCAGAGCTGCTCAGGGGCCAAGTCCTGGGCCAAGGTAAGAGCTGCCTCCCCTCCCCTGTGATGCTTGGGGCACTAGGGCGGTGGGGGTTAGGAATTCCTAGGGAGGACAGGGTACCATCACCTAAGTACAGCCCTGGTGGGAAATCCTGACTGCCTCGGGTAGTGGGCCATGCCCATGAGGGGCTGCTTACTGCCCTGCAAGACTAGCTGTGCAAGCCAAGGAAGTGCCAGAACAGTTGCTGGTGGCCTTGTGGAATCTTGGTTGCTAGAACCCGTGTCCATGGTCAGGGGAGCACTTGCAATGCCTGCATTTGAACAGCTTCGGGGGGGGGGGGGGTCATCTGGATCTCTATTGCGGATTCATGATCCACAGGATGTGGGAGGATAGGGCCTGGGCTGCCGGGAGTGGTGCAATATCAGAAAGCCTGTGACATTTCCAGTCCAAAGGCAATTTTTAGGCGCAGCAAATCCTGCATCTTGGCGGGGGGTTAGATGAGATGACCCTTCTAACCCTATGGTTCCATGATTCTATAATTAGCTGAGGTTCTTCCTAAGGTCTATGTTTCAGGAAGTGAAGCTACAATCTTCAAGGCAGCCTTTCTGTTGGTTTTCTTTGGCCCCTTCTGGATCAGTGAGTTGTTCTTTCAGCCATGGGACACGCTTGGGGGCAGGCTGTCCAACTACAGGGTATGCAGCGGGACGGGGACTCTACAGTTGGAGTCCTGCAGATTGAAAACTGATCAAAATTGGGTTGGGGAGGCTGTTGCTCTGCACTGGTCTGGTGAGGGAAACCTGTGTCCTGTACTGGCACTCTGAGCAGATGTGGCTCAATGACCACCTGGTGAGGGTCCCCTGTTCCTGCTTGGGAGACTGTTTCTTCCTACCCTAATTCCAGTTGTGGGAGTATTCTGATGTGTCCCAGTGTTTGCCTGGATTTTTCTTTGTTTACCCCCTTCATTTTCAAGCATCCATTTTCTTTTATAAAGGTCACTATTCTTTCCCCTCTCCACATAGATTGGAAATGCGCACACAGTAATAAAGACTAACCTATGAACAGATTCTTTAGCAAAATAGTTGTCATCTGGTACTGCAGATGGGGCAGGACTTTTAGAGCTAAGGGAAAAAAAGAACTGAAGTAATTGCTAGTTTTTCAAGGCAGTTCCCATAATTAGGGATGGTGGAGCCACTTCAGATACATAAAGAACCATCCCAACTCTTCATCCGAAATTTACCTGAACCTCTGACATATTACTGCAGTTCTTCCAGCCTAATTACCAGAACACAACCTCTGAAAAGAAAAGAAAAATAAAACAGATTAGCAGTTGAAATATACTGTCCATATATGGTAAACTATGCCTGTCAATTTCTGAGTAATCAACTTTCCTTCCCCACTCCTTCATTGGGCAGTTTTATGGTTTTTCATCATAGTTTTGTTCAAATTCTCAATGCATCACATTTTGATTAAGACAGAAATAGCCATTGCTCTGAATGCCGTATTACTCGTAATGTTTTCAGGATGCTATGATTTAGGTTCCTCAGATGTAAGACCATTTTAAATATTGCTAAAGGTAGTGACTCTTTATAGCTTCATTTAGAATGTGCGGAAAATTATGTTAAGACAAAAACATGCAGCCAACTTATTAAACTTCTCTACATTTTTGCAATTTAAATGTTAAATAATGTATGAAGGAATGTGTTTTGTATACACATACTTCAACAAAAACATTAATAACATGTTAATATCTTTATTTCCATACTCTTCCTTTAATATACCAAAGGAAGCTGGAAGCGAAGTGCACCTAATTATTTTCATTAAAGCTACCATATTTTGAAAACAAGTCTAAATTTCCCTCTGTGGCAATGAATATTTTTACCTTTCAGCATATGCATATAATAATAATAATAATAAATCCTACTTAGTTCATATATGATACTTTATCAAATGTGCTCTCTCCAAATACAAATGTTAGCGTCTTTCCTGGATAGTCGAGTCCATTGTGATATATGTAACTGTTTCCAAAAGATCAGTTGGAGGGTTACGAAATTCTAGAAAAAACAATTGACAAACTTTGGAGAAGACTTATTTGAATTTGACAAACTTTATTATTATTACCTTTATAACTGTTTTTTTGACACTTAAACATAAAACATCGGCCATACTGGGTCAGACCAAAGGTCCATCTAGCCCAGTATCCTGTCTTCCAATAGTGGCCAATGCCAGGTGCTTCAGAGGGAATGAACAGAACTGGTACTAATCAAGTGATCCATTCCCTATTGCCCATTCCCATCTTCTGGCAAACAGAGGCTAGTGATACCATCCCTGCCCATCCTGGCTTATATCACAGTAATGCCTAGAGGTCATTCCAGCTGGCCCATCATGCTAGGCTCTGTATCAATGTAAAAATGTCTTGCATACCAGAGCTTGGAAATAGCTGGTATTGTGAGGAGTACCTGCATCTGTCTGAAACTACACTCTTGTTCTCCAGAATAAGGCTTATCTACACTGAAGTGCTACAGCAGCACCACTGCAGCATTTTAAGAGAAGACACTACTTATGCTGACAGAACAGGTTCTCCCACTGGTGTAGGCAGTAGGTAGGTTGATGATGAGAATTCTCCTATCAACCTAGCACTCGGGGTTAGGTCGGTTTAAGGACATCACTCAGGGATCTAGAAAAGAAGCTCAGCCCTGCTGACAACAGGAGACTAACCCTGGGACAATCAGCTGGCACAGGGTTGGGGCTCAAGAGAAGAGCCACATGGATGAGGCATAAGTGTTACTGCTGTGACTGCTGGAGGCCCCAGTGCAGCCTGAACCCAGGGGAGGGTAATGGCCCAGGGCAGGGCCGGCTCCAGGCAACAGTCGACCAAGCACGTGCTTGGGGCGGCACCTTGTAAGGGGCGGCCAATC
>NW_020664376.1:4117249-4134594 GCF_002925995.2 Terrapene triunguis
GCAAAAAAGTTAGAGCCGGCCCTGGCCTAGGGAGCCGGTCGGGTAGAGCTGTATCCAGGCTGGAAGAGTGGTTTAGACCTAGCAGAGGAGCCTTGATCAGAACACTAATGGACCCAGAGAACAGGACTCATCATTCTGAGTTCACACCTCACCCAAGCATCAGCTGTCACTACAAGGGGCAGGAAGTACACAATTCTGGGACTAAAAGATTGAAGCTGGGGGCCTGTTTGGACTCATGGTCACATATTACCCTTTATAATTAAGCATCAGGGACTTAGGCCTGGATTTTTAAAGGTATTTAAGTTTTCCTGTGCTCAGCTAACTAATTTAGGAGCCTGTATCTCAGATTTAAGCTCCTAAATCAGTTAGCCATGGTAACCGCTTTCCATTTGAACAATAAAATGGCTCATACCAAACTTGATGTGCAGTTCTCCGTTGAGAGCATCAGCCACAAGGCTAATCCAAAGTATCTTGGCATTACACGGGACCGGAGTTTGACCTTTCAACACCTTGAGAATACCTGGGATAAGGTCAGGTCTCCTGTCCTGATTATCAGAAAATTGTCCGGAACATCATGGGGGTTCCAGTTCACGGACCTTACGACCAACAACAATTGCCTTGGTATATTCTGCAGCTGAATATTGTGCGCCAGTGTGGTCTCACAGCAGCTACTCTAAACTCCTTGACACTCAACTCCATAATGCAATGCACAAAGTGTCAGAGATGCTCAAATCAACTCCAGTCAACTGGCTCCTGGTCCTATCGTACAACCAGCCCCCACACATTGGAGCTGCTCAGACAGTTCGCTTTCTTAACCATGCCAATGCAAATGCGAGGATCTTGCTGTGTGATGACCTGCAGAACCCTCCAAAGACAAGATTAAAATCCTGCAACCCTATATGGCAGGGGTGGGGAACCTTTTCTTTTCTATCAGGAGCCATTGACCCACAGAAAAAAATCAATCACGGGACATACACACCCCCATGGGGAGGCACAGAGGCTTGGGACTTCCCCTAGGCTCCAGGGTGGGGCCAGAAATGAGGGGTTCAGGGTGAGGGAGGGGGCTCTGGGCTGGGGCAGGGGGTTGGGGTACGGGAGGGGGTGAGGGCTCTGGCTGGGGGTGTGGACTCTGGGCTGGGGCAGGGGATGAGGGGTTTGGGGTGCAGGAGGGGGCTCTGGGCTGGGGCCAAGGGGTTTGGAGTGCAAGAGTGGGCTCAGGACTAGGGCAGGAGGTTGGGTGGGTGGGGGTGTGGGTTTAGGAGGGGGCTCAGGGCTGGGGTAGGTGGTTGAGGTGCGAGAAGGGGTGTGGGGTGAAGGCTATATTTGGGAGCCAACCAATGCATACAATCATTTTTTGAATAACTGCACAACCTATTGCAACAGCTATATTTTGCAGCTCATAATGGTGGCACTCATTTTATGCGTGGAGGTTGGAAGAGTACTGCCCTCCTGTTTTCCAATTTGGTCCTTCTTGTGACAATGTAAAGAATGACAGTCACAGTTGCTCCCTTCTATCACTGAACAGCAGACTTACTTAGAATAAGAAAATCAATATTATCCCAAAACCTAATATGTCTTTCTCCTTGCTTCACAGTAGAGAGGGAAAAACCTCTTGGAGAAATTTAAATATGGCAATAAAACTCCATGTTAGGATCTGTATCTAGGATCCCCTCTAGAGTTTGAATTACATCACTAGAAAGATTGGCTTCCCTAGTGCAGAGGCCAGTGCACAAACAAACAAGGATTTCACTCCCCACAAGACCTCACTTACTGAGATCTACACAAGCACTGGACTTACACATACAACTAGAAATAGGCAAAATGAACAAGTGGTGCTATGGCAGCCATACAAAATTACTCTCCGGGCTGATAGTCAGACAACCAGCCCACTTAGGAACAGATGTTACCAACAGGAAAACAGCAAGAATTGTTACTGCCACAGCAGAGCCATGATTAGATGCTGTGCAACTGGATAATGAGAAGTTAGGGGAAATCAAGACTTATTTGAAAGATCTGAGCCATCCCAGATATCAATAGATACAGGAAAAAGTGAAAACTTGATGCCTCCAGGAATAGGTTAGGGAACTAGCGAATCTGTGTTAGAGCCAGTAAACTAACTAGAGGAACCATAATTTTCTAATTAATCAAGTGCAGTGCTATTAGACACAAGAATGTGATTGAAGCCACCCATCATGGTGTGAGTTTTGTTAGCAGCTATGCCATGAGAAAATCATCCAGATACCTACATCACTGAAATCTGTGGCGACGAGAAAGGAAAGGAGACAGAACGCCAGGTCGTGGTAGCCAAAAAGCCTCCCAGGAACTTTTCACTGGGGTTTTTATTCTTTTTACTTCCCTGTTTACAACACTTCTAAGTGGTTAAATTCTTGCGCATAGGAGGAGCACACAGTGTACAACAACATGAGATAACAAACCCATATCTTGTGCACGTGAAAGCAAGCAGCGAGGGTGGTGATCAGGTCAGCCAATAAGTTTCCCAAACACAGACGCTGGGGTGAAGGCCGCTCCGGCCTCGTAGCCATGGGAACAGTGTGCCGCACCCGTGGGCTGACGATTCGGGAGCTATGCGTCCCTACAGAAATCAATTAGAATGGGCCAATTGAGTGACTTTAAAAAGTCCTTCAAGAAGTGCTGAAAGTTATGTCGCCCATATTATCTTAAAATTAAGAATGGTGTCATAGAAATGTTCAAGTAGCTAAAAAGTGGCTATGCTGAGGAGATGATACAATGTTAGTATGGGAGTGTCTATGCTAATGCCTGTATGAGCACTGCACATACCCGTGTGAACCAAATGATATTTCCAGCTGATAGTCCTATTGAGAGGTCTTAGTATTTAAGAACTATTTGGATAGTTGTGTTCTCCAAGATGATCATCCTGCCTGGATGCAAAGCTGGATCTTTTGTTGAGAGGTTTGTGGTCTGATCCTGTGCGCTTTGCTCCCAGGTGAGCAGGAAGAGGGGGGAATGGTGGTGGTCTTGGGTTGGGACTCCAAAGCTTCTGGCTAGCCTGACAGATTTAGGGATGCACAGCATCTGTGCTCCTTTAACTCTGCTTGGTCTAGGTCAATCATTCATGCACAGTATCACTAAACACTATAAAGATGTAACATATGAGGAGTGCTGGTAAGAAACTGCCCGTTATCAGCCTCAGTCACATGACAGTGGGTAGTGCTACCAAAGGTTAATATTCCTCTTACGCAACAGGGGTCACTGTCCACTGACTTCAGTAGCTATTCTGGTTAAAATCTTCCTTTTTAAAAAAAACTCCAATGCCATTAAAACAAAATATTCACTGAAACCAGCAACCACAAACTACTCCAGCCAATAAAGAAAACACACATCTAGTGATGTCTAGAATGGAGGTCAAGGTACATGATCTGAATCTATCCAATAGATGAGAAGATTATTCTACCTCTGACTGAACACCTGCAGTTAGGTAATTCCAAAGCAATTATTTTTGCCAGAAAACAAAGCACTGCTTTAAATTTCCAGCCGGGCCAGAGAAGGCTGTATAACCACTTTTAGAGCATTACAAACTTAGGACCAGCAGCTGTTAGTGGTGCAAGTCACAGTTAGATTGGACTTTAAGAAGGAGAATAAAGTTTGCAAGCTACAGGCCACAGTCAAATAGTTCAAAGGCAGTTATTTTTTGCCAGACAAGGCAAGAACAAATTAATTTGCCAACCAAACCCTGCTGAATCCCTCTGCCAGCAGCAAAAACAATACTTTCAGTACTAAGCCACTGCAGTAAAGGAGGCAAAATAAGTCTTTTACTCCTCTGCGATCATTGTGGCAGAATTTTTCACCTAGTGCAACTGCTAATCAAACCTGATTGCATAGCCTAGGCACCCCAAGCACTGACTGCAGTGAAGCGCTGTTAGTATACTTGACTGATGAGAACAACTGACTACATAGGGAGGAAACTGAGGGGAAAAACTATCCCTGACCAGGCTGCATTATCCACCCCTTCCTGAGTTTGGCCCTATCACACATGCCAAACCTCAAGAAGTCCCCAAAATATTAGTCACAACCTGTAAAACGGATCCACCCCTGGCTGGTAAAAGCCAAGGAAGAACTATGCTCATTATTAATGTACAGAGTCAATACCTTCTTCAGAAGAGAACACCTACAAAACACCTTGAAAAATTCCATAGTTTGGCCAATTCTCAAGAAGCCAATACTTGACCCTGAAGATCTCTCCAACTACCATCCTGTCTCCAGCCTTCATTCCTGGGGGAAAACAACTGAGAAAAATAATAACCACCAAACTCCAGAAATGTGTGGTAACAGCCGACATCTTGGATGCCTCACAATCAGGGCTCAGATCAGGGCACAGCACACAGATGACATCCTCACGACCATGTAAGGCCAGGTAAGATCTCCAGGCTCATGCTGGTGGACCACTCTGCTGTCTTTGATACAGTGGACTACAAGGTTCTACTAACTCACCAACATGTCATAGCAGGAATAGATGGCCCAACATGGCAGTGGCTCCAGTTGTCCTCCTCCAGCAGAACTCAGGGAATGGTGATGGGTGACTGCTCCTCCTCTCCGAAGGCTCTCATTCGTGGGTCCCATAGGGGCAGTGGAACTGGGGCAGGGTGGACAATGTAAATATTCATAGAATCATAGAAGATTAGGGTTGGAAGAGACCTCAGGAGGTCATCTAGTCCAACTCCCTGCTCAAAGCAGGACCAACCCCAATTAAATCATTCCAGCCAGGGGTTTGTCAAGCCAGGCCTTGAAAACCTCTAAGGATGGGGAAAAAAGACTAACACGGCTACCCCTCTGATATCTAAGGATGGAGATTCAACTATCTCCCTAGTAACACATTCCAGTGCTTCACCACGCTCCTAGTGAAATAGTTTTTCCTAATATCCAAACTAAACCTCCCCCACTGCAACTTGAGATCATTGCTCCTTGTTCTGTCATCTGCCACCACTGAGAACAGCCTAGCTCCATTATCTTTGGAACCCCCCTTCAGGTAATTGAAGGCTGCTATCAAATCCCCCCTCACTCTATTCTTCTGCAGACTAAATAAGCTCAGTTCCCTCAGCCTCTCCTCATAAGTCATGTGCCCCAGCCCCCTAATCATTTTTGTTGCCCTCCACTGCTTTCTCTGTGTGTGTGTGGGGGGGGGGGGGGGGGAGAACTGGACACAATACTCCAGATGAGGCCTCACCAGTGCCCAATAGCGGGGAATAATCACTTCCCTCGATCTGCTGGCAATGCTCCTATTAATGCAGCTCAATATGCCGTTAGCCTTCTTGGCAACAAGGGAATGCTGTTGACGCATATCCAGCTTCTTGTCCACTGTAATCCCCAGGTCCTTTTCTGCAGAACTGCTGCTTAGCCAGTCGGTCCCCAGCCTGTAGCGGTGCATGGGATTCTTCCATCCTAAGTGCAGGACTCTGCACTTGTCCTTGTTGAACCTCATCAGATTTCTTTTGGCCCAATCCTCCAATTTGTCAAAGTCACTCTGAACCCTATCCCAACCCCCCAGCAGATCTACCTCTCCCCCACAGCTTAGTATCATCCGCGAACTTGCTGAGGGTGCAATCCATCCCATCATCCAGATCATTAATAAAGATGTTGAACAAAACTAGCCCCAAGACCGACACCTGGGGCATTCTGCTTGATACCGGCTGCCAACTAGACATCAAGCTGTTGATCACTACCCCGTTGAGCCCAACGATCTAGCCAACTTTCTATCCACCTTATAGTCCATCCATCCAATCCATACTTCTTTACTTGCTGGCAAGAATACTGTGGGAGACCGTATCAAAAGCTTTGCTAAAGTCAAGATATATAACGTCACCATTCTCCTCATATCCCCAGAGCCAGTTATCTCATCATTGAAGGCAATCAGGTTGGTCAGGCATGACTTGCCCTTGGTGAATCCATGTTGACTGTTCCTGATCACTTTCCTCTCCGCCAAATATTGTGGGAACTCTGCTCCCATGTAAACTTGTTCACACATGAAGGGGTGTTATGGAGTTGAAAGTGGGAGCGGCAGGGTCTGGAGCAACCTCTGGGGTCAGGTGTGAGAGCAGGTAGGAAGCGCCAGAACCCTCTTCCCAGCATGGAGCCAGCTGCCCCACACCATCTAGTCTCAGTAGCTCCCCTTGCTCCCCTCCTATCACTCTGTCCCCCGCCATTCACAGCAAGCATCTCGCACCCCCGCCCCATTTCCTGGGATCCATGCTATCCCTACTTCCATACCTACAGGAGATCACAGTGAGAGGCAGTGAGACACCATGGGCTCAGCTGCCAACAGTATGTCAATGACAATATCATTCTCAACTGATGCAACCACCAGTGCTTCTAAAATGTGTGAATGCCTACAACAAATCAGCTCATGGATGGAGAGCAGCTGGCCAAGATGTTATCTCTACCTTCCATCGAAGGCATACAGACCCCATTTGTCAAAGTTGTCTGAAGCTTTGGGGGTTCTATTTAAGTCCTTACTAAGTTTGGATGACCAGGTAGCAGCAGTTTCCAAAAGTGCCTCTTCTCCTCCAGCTTGCTAGGAAACTTTGTCCCTTTTTCCCAGATGAGAACCTGGCCACAGTGATCCATAGCTTTGTCACCTCCAGGCTGGATTACTGTAACACATTATATCTTAAGCTGCATAAGAACAAGTTGCATAATGTTTAGCTGGTACAAAATGTGGCTGCCTACCTTCTCCATGTCTCTGGCCCCTGTGAGCACATTGGCCCCATATGCAAGTCCCTCCCTTAGTTGCCAGTCAGCTTCTAATGACAGTTTAAGGCATTGGTCCTAATTTTCAAAGCAATTAATGGATCAAAACCCAGCTATTGGTCTATGAACCATTGCAACATCTGCATTCTTCTGATGCAATGCACATCATAGAGCCCATGATGAAGCATAAGAGAGCAGAGGACAAAGTATTCTCTGTTGAAGGGATCTGGCTATGGAACAATCTTCCAGAGGAGAAGAGGTGAATCCAGAATCTGACTGTCTTTAGGAAACCTTGCAAAACCTCTTTGAAGTGACGCCAGAAGTGACACTTACAGTATGGACACCCCCTTCTATTTCCTACCCTCTATCAATCCTCTTCTCCTCAAACAACCAATACACAACCCCCCCCCCTACTCCCAATGGAGAAGAGACTCCATGAAATCTGCTAGGTTCTTTGCTACTGTGATCAATTTTATGTGGGAGATGTTCAGATACTATGGTGATAAAGCCCAAACACAAAGAGATAGGATAAAATAGCATTTGGCTGTCATTCATTTAGAACACACAGCAGAAAGTGAGTCAAGGGCTGATGTAGTCAGAGTTAGGGGCATTCTTAAGGAAATGAGGGCATGCTAATTTGGCTACACATTGTATTTTCTGATGGACTTAATCACATTGTAACTGAAGCCTTCCTTAATTTTCAAGGAAAAGGTCTCTTCTTGTCTGAAGCTTTGGAAAAACTAGAACTCTACTAGAATCTGTAGTAGTGAAATACATTCCTGGCTCTTAGTCCAAAAACATATCATTAGGTATGCCACATTTGAAGGGGTAAATATTACCAGGTCATTAGAGCCAAAGCTGCAGAAAAAATCAGACCAGGATACTTGAAGTTGCAATTTGAGATATGAATGCCATATTCACCAGGCTACAGCAACCACTAGTCACATGCTTTGATTCCACACATTGGCTGAGCGATTTTTTTTTTAAAGAATTGACCCATTATGACAGAGCACAAATTGACAATCTGCTACACCACTCTACACAGATATTGAGTAAAGAGGAAAATGAGTGCCCTACATCAGTGGTTGCTTCTAAAATTACACTTAAATACCATCAAATTCACAACAAGTACACATGAATGTTTAATAAAGCTTTCAGCCACCAGGCCACCTGTCTTTCAGGATATATTGCTCTTGGTGAAAATACTGTTCTGATTTTCCTATTGCACTGCAGTGGTAGAACATTAGTTTCCACAATGAATTTAATCAAAACAAGCCCACACACATATAGACAGTGAAGCATACTCCAGCACTTGATGACGATATAATTAAATGGCACAAGTGTAGCTGCTTTCCAATCCCATCAGGCTATTATCCACTTGCTTGAAGGCAGATCAAGTACAAAATATATCTATGGGCACAATCGCAGGAAGTATTATATAGAGCTGGCTGGAAAAAAGAATTTCCATTCTGTGGAAAAGTTTGAAGTTGGGGAGGAATCATCCCAATTTGGGATGAAAAGTAAAAACCTCAACATTTTTCACAGGACAGAAATGTCCAAAAATTCTATTTCAGAGGAATGAAAATAGATGTTTTTGGTTTGCTGTTTGCCATCTGGAAGGCTCTTGTCACTTTCTGCCTGCAGGGAGAAATAAAAATCGACAACAATTTTCCATGTGGGCAGCTGGGGAAACAAGGGGCATCATTTCAATTTTCTCAATGGAAAAATCAAAATGTTTCAGCAAAATTTAAATTTTCCCACAGAAAATGTTGACTTTGTGAAAGGAGCATTTTCTGTTGGAAAATCATTCTGACAGGAAATTCCCAACCAGCTCTAGTATTCAACAGCAACAGAACACAGCACTAATAGAAGACTAGCCTATTGGTATTCGATGTGATGAGATTTCGATTTCAAAGCAGTGTGTGTGTGTGTTCTCTCTGTTTGTCCCAGGTCTCTGCAGGTAGTTGGCACAGCAGACCTCGAAGAACCACCCAATAACAGAACCACCCAATAACTACAAGATCTGTTAAGGTACAAAGGCACCCAGCTAGGTTTATTGTCAATGAAACATGGTAATAGTACCCGGTGGACTCTACAGGGATACTGCGGGACTTTCCATTCCTCCCTAGGCTGGCCAAAGACATTTCTTTTGAGACTCCATTTTATACACCAATACAAACAAGTTATGTATTGCCCCTCTGATGTGGCTAGTTGCCATCCTCTGACGTGGCTAGTTACCTTGTACATGTTGGTTTGATCAAAACATCTCTATTCATCACACTGTCACACTAACCTTATCTTTAGGAGGAGTCAGTGTGTTTTCATTATCTTTCGGGGGGGGAGGGAGCGGGCTGTTTTTGTACCATACTTGGTATCGGGGTGTTCTGGGACCACCCTTCTGGAATGTGTTTGTGTGAGTGTCCTGTGCCTAGCACTAATTAGGAATGCATGTGTTTTTGCAATGCCAGCCCTGTTCTTGCCAGGTTCTGTGAGCATACAAGCAGGCAGACCCTGATATCTGCTAACTTTACTTCTTTGCTTTATATCAGCAAAACTTGATCACCACTTTGATTCAGGCCTCAGGCCTCACACCAGGCTTCTGATACAAGGCCTTATGTCTCAGGCTTTCTTTGTACTACAAGCAGATGCATATTATCAATAACATAAGCCCTGTGGCCTGAGCCCTGGAGATAGGGAGCTCACTACCGACACCTGTTGGTCAATAGAGAGAAAAGTGGCCCAGAGCTGCCTGAGAACTCCAGATGGCCAGGGGCTCCACTGGGGAGGAAGATCTCAGTCAGCATCTGTTGGTGAGCAAGGGAGAATGACTGAATGGACCAAGCCCCATTTGCATTGCAGTTGTGTGACAGTTTGGGGCATTTTGGTTAAAATACGGTTAAGTTTTGCATTTGGGAGCAATAAAATGTTTTCGACCCTGTTGGGAAATGAAGAGAGGAGCTCTACAACATATGTGCCTGGGGTAATCCTGACCTAGGCGCCTCCCTTTTTCTGGGAGTGCCGCTCTGGTGGTAAGAAGTTTATTAAACATCCTAGATACCACTATTGCCTTTAGACTGCTGAAAAGCAGTGCTGAGCTGGTGTGGCTTCGAGGTGATGCATGGCACAGTGCTGAGGCAGTTTCAAGGGAATGGATGGGCCTTGTGCTGAAGCCACAGAGAACAACAGCCTAACTAAGGGACCCTGGTGTGGACCTCCCTGCCTAGCAATCAAAGCTGAAATTACCTCAGCTGGGTCACGAGGCAGAGCTTTGGGAGAAGCCCAGGCAGCACTGACCTGACATAATCCTTGGACTCCACCAACCCAGGACAACAAAGTGTGAGTGGGGAAACTGAGGACAAGGGAAGTGGCCAGACTGCACCAACCACTCTTAACTGCCAGAAGAGGACTGCGGTTGGAAGTATTGTGAAGATGCCCTGGGGGTGGGAGCCTTATTTAATAATGTTAATTTATTAATTGCTGCTTTTCCCAAGTTCATTCTGTTGTCCCTTTCCCCCCCCCCCCACATAACGTTTTTATTTGTTTTAAACCCCTGGCCTTGGTGCTTGTGAGCGGGGGAAGTATAGCCCATCAGGGGTGACCAGAGTGGTATGCATCGTTTCCCAGGTCTCTGGGTGGGGGCCTGAGCCAGTGTTGTTTGAGCCTTTAGAAGGAATCCCTAGAAAATTGAACCTGGCTCTTTTTGCTGCCAACAACACCTGGAAGAAGGGTTACAATAACATTAGTTAGATGTTGGAATATTTACTTGGATTTGAAATAAACTCTTTCATCATCTCAGTTTTGACTAATGGAGGTGGTTGGTGGTGGAAGTGGCATTTAAGTGCATATTAAAGCAAAGCTAAAACAAAAACATATAAAACCAAATTAGAGTCAGACCACAGTAAAAACAAGAGAATGAAAATGAGGATTGATGGTGCAGTAATCCAAATCAGAACAACCTTTGTATGATGGTATGAACAAACAACAGATGCAGAACAATATCTTTGGAGAATCACAGCAGGATCAATATTTCATTTTAATTTCCTAGAAGAAAATAACACTCTGCAAAAATTGAGACAACCATCTTTTCTGGTGAGATGACCAAATTTCATGTCTAAGTTGCCCCTAGACAAGTGATCAGAATTTCTGCACCACATCTGCACCCCCTTGCTGGGCTACTAAACATAGGCCATATCTCCTCTTTCTCTGCTCCTTTTTGCCTAATGGTTTGGTGCTTATATAGCCTTATGTAGTGACTTCAATCCTGTTGCTGAACACTAGACTCAGACATTTCAGTGCTTAGTTGGAGTGAATTTAAAATTGTCCAGTTAACGAGTATGCAATACAATAATAGCACCAAAGTTAATGGATGAGTAAGTTGATGTTATGAAAAGCAGGGCTGTAGCTAAGCTAGTAACTGATAGCTTGTACACAAACTTCCCATCACCATATTCCAAAGTTTTTTGGAATGGCCAAGATTTTTTTAAAAAGTAGGAGCCTAAAGTTGTGTTCCTAAATCTCTATTTAGGCACCTGAATGGGTTGTCTGATTTTCAAAGCTCCCATTGATTTCAGTGAAATTTGTTGCGTGCTCAGCATGGCCCTAACTATGAGTGGAAAGATAGACAACATACAAGCTTCCTATTTTATGGTCTTCTTTGAAAAGGAAAGAGCAGGAAATAGATTAAATGAGATGAAACTCTGGGAAAAGCGTGCTGCCTAACATCTGTAGGGAAACTTGGCCCTGTTCTTTAAAAAAACTTTGCCATAATCTCCCAAGATAGGTCAATAGTCGCACACAATATGATCATTAAGGGCTGGACATGTGCAGGCGAGAAATGGTACTTTCCCCCTCTCCCACATAGTCACATTATTACTTCCTGGATCTTGGGTCCAGGTCTTATGCAGACATGAGGGGCTGAGCTCTGGCTATTCCTTTGCAGGCAAATGGACAAGGAGTGGCAGAGAGATGTGGGAACTAGCTTGGTGTGAGTAGGCAATAAGGCTGCACTTAGGGTGACCAGATGGCCCTACTTTATAGGGACAGTCCTGATATTTGGGGCTTTTTCTTACATAGGCGCCTATTACTCCTCACCCCCTGTCCTGATTTTTCACACTTGCAGCCTGGTTACCCTAGCTGTACTCCTTTGGATGGTGTAATGTGTGACTGAGTCAGTTTTTCTTCTGGGAGCAGCATAGGTTGTACGCTGCCCCCGTTTCATGTACCATGGGCTAGATAATAACATGAGAGAATTCCATGTTTCTAAAATTGAACTGACTCTCTATTAAAAGAATTATTTAAAGAGATACTGCAGCTGCAGCTAGCATTCTAGCCTGGTGCACATAGACTGATTTTCTGGTGTCTCTTCCAAACTCTTCCTCTTGCAAACTGTGCTCCTCCCTCTAAGTTCCATTCAGGTTGCTACAGACCCTTAAACAGGGTTGTGCCTATGGTCACAATCTAAAGAAGAAGGATTATCTAGTGGTTAAGGTGTTACACTGGAGATCCAGCTTCAGTAGCCTACTATGTTGCAGACTTCCTATGTGACCATGGGACAGTCACTTAATCTCTCTGTGTGTCCGTTCCCCATATGTAAAACAAGGAGATAGCCCTAGCATGACAACTGTCATTAGATAATGTTTGAAAATCTCACAGTTTTATCAGTAGCTGTGATGAACTGAAACACAAAATTAATCTCAGGGAGTTATAATTATACATCTTGGCATATCTGGTGTACACCCGACCATACCTACAGAAAAGGCATCTATTGTTCTTTTAATGCCGCAAGAAAAATTGCACATTTTATTACCCTGTGCGTCAAAATTAATAAAGATCTCAAATCAGACAGTGTCAGTTAGTTTAGTTATATAGCAATTATAGTGCAGTCAGTGCCACTTAATGTATGAGACTGCAAACAGAAACTAAAATATAAAAAGAAAAAGGAAAAAACAAAAAAAGCCTGGACCATTGCTTCAAAGAATAACCTTATAACCTTAAGGAAGCAAGAGTTGTTCATTAGCACTAGGCTGCTAGTCCAAATAGATATGTAACCTCTCAAAAGTGTTCAGACCACCCCAGAGCCTGTTAGGCCTTGCATTTCAGAGACCTCAGAATGGTGAAGGTGAGCTCTTGACACAATGCTTTTCATTGGAATTCACTTCCTGCTCTCTCGTTTACTGGAGGTAACTTCCCTTGGTACCGCAGCCGGCTTTCTTCACACAGAATGACTCTGTATTTGCATTTTGGTTCTAATACTGAATTCGCCTAACATGATTCAATCTTATTTTCCCAGTGGTACCATTAATATTTTAATTTAATCAGAATTTCAGGAACTTGTTTGCCATCCAGAGCAACTTGGTTACCTGTCAGCCTCCATCAGCTTGTCATATTAGAGGTGATTGTTCCCTGAATCTAATCTACTTTAAATGATTTCATTGGGTAGAGGTCTATAAATCATTTCAGAATGGGCCTGACAGATGAAGGCTTAGGTAAGTAAACAAATCAGGCTTGCTTTACTTTAGGCAGCAATGAACTTGGCTTTATCAACTTCTTATTGATTTCTGCACTCCAAAAGGTCAAAAAAATCTCTTTAACATAAGAACATTATTAATATAAGTACAGTATTACAACCAACCATAATTAAGATAAGTCCCAACATTCAGTGATGAGGCTGACTTAAGAACATTGCAGACCGCATTTCAATAAAGCCTGTGATGCAGTTTGAAATGATGAATTCATTTCCAAAAGGTTTACTTTCCCCTTTCCAATCAAAACAGAAATTAACTGAATATTAAGCAGTCCACAATCCCCCTGGACTTGGAGCCAAGTTTATAAATGATAATATGATAAAGCTGCAGCTGGGAAGCTAATGTACAGTACAGTCTGTGAATCTTACAGTTTCTTCACATTTAGTTACCTAAACTGTATTTAAAAGCAAAAATCTGGTCCTTGCAAAAGTGTTGCTAAGGAATCAGACGTCACATTGTAATTCAGGTTGGCCTGTGCTCTGGGGTTGAGTTAATCAGCATTTGTCAGCAGGAAGCCGGCAACAACAAGGTGATAGAGAGAACAAGGTACCTTACATAAGAGTGCATTTTATTATTGCATCTGAATTTCATATATGAGTAGTGCAGAACAAACTATTTCCCCCTCAGCTTTGTCAGGGAGGAAAGCTCTTCTTTCCTGTGGAGACTCTCACCCTGTGATAGGAGAAATGTCAAAAATAACAAGCAAATAATGAAGAAATAAATTAATGTAATGCATTTAATTATACAGACAGTTGGCCCAGATGCTAATAGACAACATGTGAGGGGAGAACCTGCAATAACTTCAGGCGCACACAAAGACAAAGGGTAAGTCAACACCGAGATATGCATGGAAAGTGCCAGGGCCCCTGTGCAGATTGGTTCTGCTCTCAATTGAATGGAAGGATTGACCACCTCTGTTCTTAATTAGTTTCCAAAATTGTATTTAGAAAAAAAAAATGTTTCTGTTATACAGGTTTAAAAAATGTTTTCATTTTGGATGCAGATTTTAATTTAGTTTGCATTTGGACAACTAATTAGTGCTCCAGTGCAAATTAGATAGCTATTCATTCAAGTGTGCATGTATTGGATTGTGGTGTAAATTTTGCACCCATGAAAAGGAGCCCAGTTAGCCAAGAATTTATGCCTATATCACTATATATATTTTAGTCCAATAATAGTGTGTGTATATAGATATAATTGAAGATGTGCTGCACTGAAACCCCCAGATCCAAGCACCTATGGTAGTGAAGCAAGTTTAGATCTACATTGGTCTGATTCCTTTCATTGTAGAGTATTACTGTACATGTACAACACCCCCCCCCCCAACAGCGTTTGTTTGTTTATCTCAAAAGAACATTGGTAAGGTTGCAAACTCAAGCCCTAATAAGTTAGGAAATATTAGAATTATAATTAGGGTGACCAGATGTCCCGATTTTATAGGGACAGTCCCTATTTTTGGGTCTTTTTTCTTATATAGGCTCCTATTACCCCCCACCCCCATGCTGATTTTTCACATTTGCTGTTTGGTCACTCTAATTATAGTTGTCTGTGTAACCTTAATTCAGCCCCGTTGTGTACATGCATTATAACATAATCTTTAATTACATGATCACATACTGTTTGTTCCACAAGCCATCTGCCTCATTCAGTGAACTGGATAAGCAGTGCTCAGGAAGTGAACCAAGGTGATATAGTCAATGAGTTGCTATCCATGGGACTCCTGCCTCATTTGCTGGAAAAGTTGGAAGGTGTGTGGTGTATGAAGCAGGAAACTTCAGGAAGAGATAGGATGGTTTTGTCTCCAAGGCAAGTTAACTGTAACTCAGGAGAGCTAGTTTCTGTCTCCTTTAGGCCTCTCTGGGGGCTACCTGGATCTTGGGTTCAAGAAGGTAGCGTGAAAGAACACTGCATGCCCCCGTATTTCCACTGTGAATAGATGGACAGGCTAAGTGGGGACTGCATGGAGATGAGGCTCCACCCCCTTAGTGTTCCAACAAGCAGAAATGAACTGGCACTAGGGAAAGGTGCGTAGTAATTTGCCAGCAGCAAACTTATTCCTCTGACCATCAAGGAGGGAATTGAGCTACAACTGCTTTTGTGGGATGCTCCTGGGATAAAACGTCTTACTCAGGGCTGTGTCCTAGTGACGCAATCTAGGTCAAAAAGAGTTCTGCCCATGGAGCAGCTGTCAGATGCAGCCTATAGTGTATGCATGCAAAAATGATTTTATTTTGGGTGATTTATTTTTTTGATGAGCAGCCTTTCAATCACTGGAGCACCAACATCATCTGCAAGTTTTAATAGGGGTTTACTTATTTATAGCTTTGATTACAATTTTATTTATTAAAAAAATGTATTTCAGGCATTTAAGTGCTTCCACCCCCGGTTAGGTCTGTTTTAAGTTTTCAGCTTATATTTGAAAGACTTATTGCTTGTAAAACAGTATTTAATTTAAAATCACAGCTGCACCGACATCAGAAATTGTATTTTATTTAAATGAGATGTAGGTAGGCCAATGACTTTCAATATTGTTTTTATTCACTTTCAGGTCTATATAAAAACTGCATCGGTTCCGGAAGAGTTCAGGTTTTAAATAATAACGTTGAGCAATCAGAATTACAATGATATATAAAGGAAGGAGAAAATGTGAAAAGGGGACTGAGACCCTATACGCATTGCAGGCACACACATATTTTATACTGATTGTTACGTAGTGGTTTCAGACAGGTTAGAAAAAAAGCACTACTTATACATGACCAACAGCCCAACTTATAGAGAGCTAAATCGCAACGTTTATAATATGCATGCAGTCTGGAGCTCACCATCCCAGGAACAGAGCGGAGACAATTCTCCCCCTATGCGGGGAGGAAGTCACTTCACCTCTGTTTGTGAAGCAGCTGATTGTATTCTGGCTGGAAATTTGAGGGGCTAGGTGGCAGATCAAGAGCGCTTCCTACACCCCACCCTTCTCCTTCCAACCCCTCCTCACCCACTTGTTCACAGTATGGAGTACTGAGCACGTAGCCACTGTTCTCCTACCCATGACTGAAGTAGCGATCTGAGCAGGTCCAAACAGGAGATTAAAATGGGCCTTTCCCCCCATCCCCCACTCTCCTGCATGGTGACTAAGGGCTGTGACGATGTAGCCCAGAAGTGGTCTCTCTTAATCTAATGAGTGCTCTCCATGTGTAAGGCAAATATGATGTGTGACATGCTTTTTTGAGTCTCTGATATATTGGCCTGATAATGCCAACTATTGAAACTTTATTTGTTTTGTGGTTTTGCTAAATTCAGGCCTGGTGCAAATACTAGACCTGAACTTGGCTCCCTTTCGCTCACCAGTAATCATTTTAATAGGTGCCTTAGTTATGCAGGAACTCTTAGCCAACATTTAGGATGGTGGTTTTACTTCTCCTTCCCCCTCCCTCTAGTTGAAGAGGTAAAACACAAAGTAAATACTATTTTTGCAATGTTTTGCCTATGTCTGAGAATTGGTTTGAACTAGGGAACACAATTTCTTTTAACTCTGTTGTCCTTCTATCTAACTTTTAACTTATGTTTTCCTTGCTCGATAGCTAATTGAACAACCATAAAAACTAAGACTATGAACTGAAGACTATGTAGAACACATGGTACAGTGCCTGCTGCATATCTGAATGGCAGTGAGTTCCATTCTACTTGGGCTTGTATTTAGCTACCTGGATATGATGTGGGTTTCCTAATGTTAGGCACCCAAATTTGAAAATTTTGGCCTAAATTACTTGCTCGGGGGCACACTGGAAATCTTTGGCAGAGCTAGATCTCCCTTAACTACAAAATCATTGTTCCTCTTTTATGGTACTATGTTATATAAATATTGTTGGCTTATCTACTCATCCATAGTATTGAAAGCAGTTGATATTCTCTGGGTGGTAGCTACTTGAGTTATAGCTGTCTTAGGGCCTGATCCAATGACCATTTTCGTCAATGGGAGTTCTTCCTGTGACTTGAATGAGTACTGGATGTGGGCCCCTAGTTACTAAGTATTTAAAAAATAATAATTGTGTTTTCTTTCTTTCTTTCTTTCTTTCTTTCTTTCTTTCTTTCTTTCTTTCTTTC
>NW_020664376.1:4134604-4138261 GCF_002925995.2 Terrapene triunguis
TTCTTTCTTTCTTTCTTTCTTTCTTTCTTTCTTTCTTTCTTTCTTTCAGAAATGTGTACATGTTTTTGGAGTGGACAGTGTATGAGTTTCATTTGGTGCAGAGAGATTTGTATTTTTCTTCCTTTGCTTGGTGTATTGATTGGACATCTACCTTGGTTTTGATTATAAACAGAATTGGCATAAAGCAATTTTTTTTATAGTTTTGACTGATAATATTGATATTTATTTTAAAACTTGTTTATATTTTTATTGATTTAAATTCTCACAGTTGCTGGAAATTATTTAGTGACAGTAGACTCTGAGACTCAAAAAGTTAACGCTTTATAAATAATCAGAATAACATCAAATTATACAAATTAAAATATCCTTAAATGAACAAATCACACCTGTTTTTACTATTCATTTGCTAGTCCATTTGTAACAAGCCTACTTCAAAAGTATAAATCACTGGATTTTGACTCGAGTTCTCAAGCAGCATTTTTACTTACTTTGCCTATCTGTAAATTTCAGTTACTGATGGGAGTATTTTTTCGTCGGCTTGTGTGTATATGCTGAAATCAATTTTTACTGACATTTACTGATAAAAATCCAATCCTTGTAAGCTTAGCTGTAAAACAGCTTTTTTGTTTAAAGAGAAATAAATGCACACATCCCTTCCTTGTTCCTTACTGCTCCCCAACACATGTGAAGTCCCCTGGTACACAGGATTTAGCACTAAATACCTCTGTCTGTCATTTCAAAATTAAAATGCGTGTGCTTTGTGCTTTCCTGAATTGTGGCCTTAAATTGGAAGGGGGTACATTGATATATCACAGAGGTTGCACTGTGGACATCAGGTCGATATTCCTTTAATAGGGATTTCTGCTGTGGGTTTAACAGTCAAACCCTCCATAGGGTAACCAAGCCTCAGAATAAAATTACTGATTAATAAAGACATAAAATGGGAACATTATGACTATTACCATGCCTATTGAGTGGACATAAAAAAATCAAGTAACTCCTTAGGGTTTGCAGGGTATAAATCCAAATGTATCATCAGATGGGCTGCGCATGCTTGTGTATCAGTGGTAATATGGTATGAGTACAGCTGGATGTGATTTTGTCTGAATGTTAGTGAAGTAATCATGTTTTATCTTTTTTGCAGCATTTAGTTATTGAGAGTGAAAGCATATGCAAGCTAATGAGGCAACCCGCTTTGAATCCTGGCGATGATAAAGAAATAAACAGGTTAGAAAAAGAGCTGCGTAGACTCATAGCAAGTTTCTGATTACTGTCTGTCTTGAAAATTAAACTAGCACATATGGAGACACATGCCTTTAGCTGCTCTCTATATCCCCCCCTTCAAGTTTTATTTTAGATGTCCTAAAAATAGACATTGCCTACACACATAGGCCCTAGGTCTGCAAACACTTCTGCAGGTTCTTAATTGTAGACATGTGAGATGCCCCATTGACTTTCAGTAGAACTACTCAGGTATGTAAAGCTATGTACATGCATAACTGTTGCAGGAGTAGGGCCATCAATACCTTCTGCTGCTTTCTTAAAATATATTCAGCTAAATCGTATTAGTTATCTAGAACAGCAATGACACCAACCCATCATTAATGTGAGCAATATCATTTTACCCTTAAACATCAGGATAGCATGAAATACATTTAGAGCCTGATCCAAAGTCCACTGAAGTCAATGAATAGACTACCATTGAGTTCAATGAGCTTTGACTCAGCTCCTCTGTGCCAAAACCTGGTGCTATTGCTGTCAATAGGAACAGGATTGGGCTTTTTATGGCAACACTTGTGTTTCTGGTTTGAAAAAAGAAAAAAAAACATATTTAACTTGATTAATAAATGTAAGTAAAATTTTTACCATAAAGGCTTTTGGTAACAGGTTAGGTAGTTCAAAGCAAAACTCATCTCATTTAAAAACAAAACATCATTTCTACTAATTTTAATTTTGTTGCCTTTTCCTTGTCATTTCAAATTTTTCTGTGGGAAAGAAATAGTTTTGAATGGAAGTTTCAACATACTGTTCCAGTTGTCTTGAGAATATGTTAAATGGAAAGTGTAAATTTGTATTTTGCTTTTTTTTCTTTTAATATGTAGCTGGGAAATCTAATAAAAGGAGGCTAGTGACTGAACTTTATTTATTTTTGTTTCCTGTTAATGTATGTAAACAGCCTGAAACCTCGAGAAAGTAGTAGCAGTAAATACATACATACACATATTATTTTAAAATATATTTACATATTTATAACAGTACTTTTGCTTTTAAATATTACCGATACTTTAATTACTAGTGTGCACTGGAATTATATTACACGTACATAGTATAGGTATACTGAATACTTTTAAATTACTCTCGCTTAAGGCTCAAAAAAATAGACCAGAATATATTTCTTAAATGTTTGAGACTAGACCTCAAATCCCTTGAACTCTTTCTCTGGGAGTCTTTCCAATGACTTGGAAGGATTTTGGATTCAGGTCTTTAGGTGACTGGTTTTTATTTTATTGTATTGTATTTTCTTCTGATTCCACTATGGAGAAATCTTTATGTCATGTCTGAGACCTGGGATATTCTTCAGGCAGGACACCTGTTTCCTAGTGATCTAGAGGTCTTTTGCTTATTTTTCCCTGTGGGAGGAAGGGACAAACTAATTTTCAAACTTCATATTGAGATTTTGTCCCAGAATGAGAACTAATCAGGTCATTTGCCGAGTTTAGCAATGGGAACTGCAACTGATGAGTTTTGTCTTTTCAGTTGAGACCCATTGTGAGGCATAATGTAGGTTTGATGGAATATACAGTACTATTGTAATAGAACTAGCCAAAGGTAAAAGTCTTCATACAATCTGAATAGTTCTTAACTAATTTTATATTGGAAAAGTTAATTCATGTAACTATGTAAGGGCCAGATCCTATTCCCATTCAAGTCAATGAGATTTTTACTATTCAACTAAAGATCTGCAACATTCATTATTGTCTTATAATGTGAAATAATTTGAGGATGTTAGGCTACAGTTACATTTTTCCAAAGCTGCAAGGGAACAGGACTAATATCTCCTTGGAACTTGCAGAAGTCATTAGGATCAATATTACATATGACAAATAAGAATCTTCATTTTTTTCTTTTAATGTAAAGACGTTTGGATTTTTTTTTCATAAAAGACAGCACGATAATGCAAGATGGAAATGTCTGTGAAAATAAATTGTTTTCAGCAGTCCCAGGCACCATTTGAATAACAAAGAGGAAACATGAATGTGCTTGATTTGCAGCAATTTTCTTTTCTGAATTTGTCAGGGGAGGGACTGAAACAACTCTGCAACCTATATCCCTGTTACTACTTTCTAGATGGTGTAGATTTGAATTAAACTGAACCTGGGGAAACGTTAGAATATTTTGATTCTTATATTCTCTAGACCTAATGTTGCTACTTTATTAGATGAAAATTCAATGCTTCTCTCCTTTTGGTACTGTAAATAGGAATTCACTTACTTTGTGGACTGACATCACTGTAAATTCACTTAGATCACCTTTTGCATAAGAAATGAACTAAGAAGAGGTGAAAAAGTTCAGTTGTAGTGTAGCTTCTGCAGGCCTTTATGAATTGGTCTTCTTTCTTTCTTTCTTTCTTTCTTTCTTTCTTTCTTTCTTTCTTTC
>NW_020664376.1:4138271-4238120 GCF_002925995.2 Terrapene triunguis
TTCTTTCTTTCTTTCTTTCTTTCTTTCTTTCTTTCTTTCTTTCTTTCTTTCTTTCTTCTCAAACATTTTTTGCCACATACAGCAAGAAAGGGTATAAAAATATTGAGCTTTATTCTGCAGATGCTTCATGTGTAGTACTCCCAGGATTGGCCCATTGTTGTTCTTACTCATCTGGTGATAGGCAGGAGGATGAACTAGGTGATTCAATAAACCTTTTCTGCCTAACTTTTTCATATGGTTCCAAGGAGAAAAAATACTGAACCAACTATCCCCACAGTCAAAGTTTTGAAACATTGAAACTATTGCAAATAGCAGTTGCTTAGAAGAAACATCTTCTCCCATTCCTCAAATGCAGCATTACAATCAAAGGGGAAATTATAGGAATCAAATAGTATTGACTTTACTGCATGCTATCAAATAGTTAAAACCTCTCTGTCTATGCTGCATATGAAAATACACACAGTAGAAAAAAATTGTGTAAACATTATTTGTAATCTTTGGTAAAATCAGGATGGTAATATATTTCAGAACCTGTTGAATGACATTCTACAGTTTGTGATCCATAACTAGAAAATATAGGGGAGGTTACTATTTAAATAATTTAAAAAAACCCTTTATAAAGAAAAGGTTGCTAAAAGCTTTGTTTTCAGGGACTTAACTTTTATACATACATTCTGGTTAGATTTTGTTTTGTTGGATTATTTCTGAATAGATTTTCAACAATCCACTAACTCTACAGAGAAGTTAAGCAAAAGTCAATCAGAGCAATTGGTCCTCACTATTTTGCATAGTCATTTACCTTTTGAAAAAAATGCACTATAAACTCACAATACAGTACTTTAGAAAAATACCTTCTTTAAGTGCATGGACCATAATATTTTGTTTTGGTAGATTGGGTTTGGGCATTTCAGATACTCTCAGATTACACATTCTTCTCTTCCATTGACTGTGTCAAGAATATGATTGTTACAACATACATTCATGGGTAGGTGGTCAGCACAGCAGGCAAATGTTTGGGACTATAAGACAAATGATAGGTATAAATTATTTGCAAGCTCAAGTAACAGCAGTTTGACTTTTTATGAGCCTGTAACAATGCCCCCAGAGACGAATGTGTGAATTTCTGTAGATCATTGCATTTTCATGGCCTTGGCATTAAGTAAAGGTTGCAGCTCCAGGTTTTGAATTTCCCCACTCATAAATAAGAGCCATTTTGTTTTTTATGTCTGATTTTTGCATGAAATATGTATATTCTAATCCTTATTGAGAAGTCTTCAAGGAATAATAGTAGAGGCTTTTTTGGTATAAAATTTCATCTCACATACTTGCAGAAACCATACATCTTTGGTGCTGAAGTTGCAGCACCTATATCAAGGGCTTGTGTATCAAAGCCATGCTCTTCTGTATCCTAATGTCAAACAATTTGCTGATCATGAATGACAGGTTTACAGAACTAACATGTTCTGGAAATGTGGATGATTTATTCCAGAATAACAGAGGCGATTCAGAGAGCCAACTGCCACAGTCTTCTTTCTCGTCACAGATAAGGAATGCTTATTAGGATTGATTGAAGTTCCTTTTAGATGCTTAGTTAGAAAAGGGACTTTGTTTTACAGAACGTCTTCAAGTAATAATAAGATGGGCGTCTAAAATTCCTGCTGAAGAAAAAGAAAAAACGTTCTCAATTTTGATAATTTTCTTTGGCCTGTGCACTCATGTTTGTTCTGGTTTGTGCTTAACCAGGTTTTCTTTTCTGTGTCAAAGTGACAGTTAATTGCTAGTGTGTCATATGTACAGCAAACCATACTAAACTTACAGGACAAGATGAATGACACAGTTCACTGCCCAGTATTATGCAAGTGGAAACAGTCCTCAAAAAAGAGACAACTGTATTTGATAATAGGGCCTCCAACACTAGTAACAATATGGTAAGATCATATACAGGAATTAAATGCAATTAAATGTGAGCACAGCTCCATTTGTTCTCTTACATCAGTACTGAATTTGGCCCACTGCATATTGGCCTTTACTATGGAATACTATAGAGAATTTTAGAAGACAGCAAAGATGCAGATGGGATAGATTAAGACAACTATCTGAAGTCTTCTAATAATTTAATTTTTCTTTTTGGATCCCACAGTGGGAGTTAATTTCTTTATTATTATTTATATGATAGTAGTGTCTAGATGCCCCAGTCAGTGGGCCTATTTTGCGAGGTGCTGTATAATAAAATACCATTAGTTTAAGACAAGATACATCAGGTGGGTGAACAAACAGGGAGAAGGGGGCTGGAGGGAAATGGGGTACCAGTAATACAAATACGATTTTGCATAGACTAGTTTCTTATTATTATAAAATAAACCAATTCAACTGATTCTCCTTCAGAAGCTTCTAACTAGCATATTTTTGTAGGGGCCATTCCCTATACACTGGGGTATACTTAGCCTCTTAGAACTTCATTTAAGTCTGTCTTTATGTCTTCTGAGTGACTCACCTGCTGCTCCATGGACTGGGAGAAATCCACAGCATTATTTTATGATGCTGATATTGTATCACCTTGTTGACAGATCCAGGTGCTGTGGTATTACCTGCTGGGAGTTAAGTGAGGTCTAAGCAATTGTCCCTCTTGTAAGTCTTAACAAAACATAATGTTGAGAAGGTTGTTCATCATCTTCAGTTACTTGTGTGTCCCCTTGTTGTAGTCTCCCCCAGGGCCTCTCCATAACATGACATGGCAGTCTGGGCTGCTGGCCTAGGAAATGGAATCTTCAACAGGCATCCAGATTTACAACCTATCAGTCTTAGCTGGAGGTTCCCATAATACCATCATTCTCCACACTACTGTATACCTTCTTTCAGCGACTACAGGCCCAGGATAGATAGTACGCAATGCATTATACTGCACTAAACTTGAGAGTAGCATTTTTAGTCAAACAGCAGCTAGAGTACCAGTTCTAATCTAATACTAACTGGAGACAGGGTTAAGTTCTGTTTTCATGTTTAGTGGAGTTACTTGAGATTTACACTGTTGTGCATGAAACAGAATTTGGTCTTGTGTGTGTGTGTGTGTGTGCATACGCGCATACACCACAGACAATACCTTAAGGCTTAAAAGACATTTAAAGACACGTTGTGCAGTGTCGGATTCTCCATACCCTTGTTAGATTTTGTCTATCAATGTTGCAAACGTTTTCACTCATTTTCATAGCATGTCCTGTTTTTTATTAAGTAAAAGTACATTGTTAGAGCAGGGTGCTTGGGGTTGGGGAAGGCTATTTCTCATTTGCCTTCTCCACTTATCCCTGGGCACATACAAGGGCCAAGTCCAATATAGATCTTAGAAGATTTAAGAACCAGTGACAATGCACAGCCCAAACTCTGCTATCCAGTACTGATACAACCTTCCCTTCCATGGGAACCCTAGGGATTGCTGGTAAAAAAGGCTTTGCTCAAATGTACTTTTTTTTGCCAGAAAATCCCATTTAATTAGCACTGACTTTATGAGCCAGATTTTTTAACATGCCTAGCATCCATAAGTGACCTTTTGAGACTGTCCATGAGAAATGACTGGGCAGTCATGAACTGGTTTAGGGACTTAGGCCCAGATTGTTAAAGGTATTTAGACATTACTGCTCTCAGCATTGCAATTCTGATTTAGGAGCCTAAATCTCACTGACAATTGATGGGATGTGGGCACTTCTAAGTGCCTAAATCACTTTTGAAAATGAGATTCAAGTTCCTAAATCAGGTACGTGTTGCAATGCTGAGCCCAGCAATGCCTAAATGTCTTTAAAATCTGCACCCAAATGTTTAGAACAGGGCAGTTAATAGAGTGGATGTTGGGAACCACAGGAGTGTGGACAACAAAAATTGAGCATATCCACTCTATCTTTAATATTTCCAATTAGTGGCTCTTCTAATCCTTGAAATGCTATGTGTAGGCCTTCTCTGATGTTCTCCACTGATCTCTTCCAGAAGATATCTCTGTTTATCTATGAAAGAGATCATTCCCACCAGACTGTGATGAAATAGCATTTCAGCCTTGCTGAGACCAATATCAGGGCAGGCAGATGGATGGATTGGTTGAAGTCAAACTTTCTCAGATCTTAACACAATATCTCTACATACCTGCTGTTGCCACTACAGCTGTGCAAATAATGGATGTTTGAGTTCATTGACAGGTATGAGAAACAGAAAAAAAAAATCTTTTTGGGTTGACCCAAAACCAAAATGTTTCAGAATTTTCAGCAAATTGAAAAGTTAAAAAAAACAAACAAAAACCTGGTTTCAATTTTGGGTTTTTTTATTTTTTACATGTTTGCATCTTTTAAAAATAAAATTGCAGGTAATTCAGAAAAGTCATTTGGACCCTAAAAATCAAAACATTTAATTTCAAAAATGTCTAAATTAAATGTTTTAAAATTTTCAGAATTTTTTGGGTCCCGGTGAAACTGACATGAATTTGTTTGGATGTAAAATGTTGCCCTTTTCTAATTGCCACTCATGTATCAGGTGCAGATTAGAAACTTCTGCTAGGACTGCAGAGGGAGTGCTTTGAAAAGGCAGAGGGTTTAAATCTTTTTTTTTTCTGTGTCTGAACTACAGAAGAGCTGTTTGAAAATTGGTAAAATTTTATTGCCAAACATATTTGAATTTGTTGTGAAAAATATTCATCAAAATTTTGGATTTTCAAAACATTTCAATAAGCTCTAGCCTACAGTACCACTCTTAGTAATGTGGAGTAGGACAGTGAACCTGCTGCATAATGATACAGAGCTAGTCACATAAAAAAGTATTCTTGAAGCCAGGAAATGTGCTCTCTTGTCTCCCCCATGCCTTCTTGTCTTTGAGTGATCATCTCTGCCATAGATTTAGAAATCTCAGCTCTCTTCTTCCCAAATACCACACTTTTATCATCTTTGGGGTACTGCATTTGGACACCAGTGACATTGCAAGTAAGTTTTAGCCAGAATTTGGATCTTACTTTGAAGTTAAGAGTACTTGCCTTTGTCATGAATGATTGCCTACTGGATTTTGATGAGTGTCAGTTGACCATTCTGGACTTTTAAGGGTGTTAGGTCCGACGGATCTGCCACCTCTTCCTTAGCCTCATCCTACTGAGCCTCTGCTTCTAATCCAGCAAATCAATTAAGACCATACTTATGTCTGACCATATGAGTAGTACTACTGGAATCAATGAGACTACTTACATGTTTAAAGTTGAGTACATGCTTAAATTCTTGTTTGATCAGGGCTTCTGAACTTAAACACCATCTTTGGTTTAGGCATACTGCCATCACGTCTTATGTCAGCAGGATACAAAACTTTAATTTTTGTGCTACACAGAAACTATTAAATCTGATTATGAAAAGTAATAGGAGGGGAGTAGTGATATTTCCTCAGTTTTTCCTGCTTGCTGCAGAAGGAACATTTAAAAAAAAGTGTGGGGGAGGAGGGGAGGGAGATCCTTATTTTGATTTAGTGTATTTTAAGTAGCCAGGTTTTGGCTGTCAGAGAATAATAACAATAAATATTCTCCAGTTCATGCAGCATGTGTATTTGTAACTTCTTAAATTCACTTAAGGGAAAACCACTCTAGTCCTTTAATCTCTTGCTGCGTTGCTGCAGTCAGTTCAACCATTTCTTTCCTACCCGAAGTATCTTTTTTTAGTTGAACGCTCTGCATATTTCCCTTATTGCTATCATTAGCTGAGGCATAAAAAGGTTAATACCTCTAATTGTACCTCAGATGTATATTATATTTATATCTATCGATGCCATGTCTGAGCTTTGCTGCTGGTGCCAAGGAAAATGTTGGATTCTATTCAGTTTTCTTCATATTCATTTTCCTGCCCACTTAACAAAATTACATTCAATGAGCTGTGGGAGAAATTCACATCAACGGGCCATGTAATGCAATTTCTGGTATATATGCAGGAAGAAAAAATCCTACATTTTCTTTCATTTCTGTCAAAATCAATCAAATTGTACTGAACTGAACATAATCTCTTAGAGAAAGGGGAAAAAAATTCACCCAGGCATTTCCAGTGAAATAAGCCTCTCTTACATGGTAACATGCACATATTTAAGAGGTCTCTGTTTTATTTTTTTTTTAATCATGCCTAATTAGTTTTTTTTTAATCACCCACACAACTAAGGCTCTTGCCTGCATAATTTATGGCATAGAGGGGCCGGTGTCAGAAATCAAATGTTGTAAATTAAAAATAACAAGTTTGAGACTTGTGATTCAATTAAAACCCTAGAAAACATTGGATTATGCATAATTGAGAGCTTGTATGCAGAGATGCATGTCATGCTTGTCAGCTTGGACGGGAGTATTGGATCGGAGCTGTCAAGAGCATTTAAATCAACTCAGTAAAAAAATTAGAAAACAAAGATGATATTTATTATTAACTTCCACTGTTCAAAAATAAACGGAGAGGTATTTAAATTGAATGCTTAGATGACAGGGCTTTATTTATAGCAGGAGTTATAAAACTCAGTAATAACCCTGGCTGGCACAGATGTAAAGATACCGCTGTGCCGCTGAGCTGCAGCCTACAATGTGAGGATTCAACTGCTGGCCCTGAATCAGGTAGTGCTAGGAGTGAGAGGGCTGTACTGCAGAAGGAGCAGTTGGAATCCAAACGCTTAAGGGGAGTCAGGAGCGACCAAATCCTCACATTTCTCTCTCTTTTTTTTAAACTCATGGTGCTTGGAGGTTCTTCATGAAGCACTTTGTAGATGTTTAAAATACATAACGAGGCCAACCCTGTAAAATGCTAATTTTTTCTTCGTGACCTGGCTTTGCAAGGCTAAGCATTATCTGCAGGTTTGGCAGGAATAGTTGGGATTTATGCGTGCACTCTCTCTCTCCCCCTCTCTTCTTAACTTCATTTTAAATTGCTGACTCTGTGATAAATTGGGCTGTTGAAAGGTACTGCTAAAGCCATCCAGGAGACTGTCCTCATTTGAAATTAAAGAGCACTTTCAATTCTCTCTTGACTCAAGAGGGGCTGGTCGAAAGAAGAATCTGAACCTGTGGACTAGAATACTTTTGCAGGACTCTGTCGTTCTTTAGTACAGCGACATGTTGAATAAAAGGCTCACCATAGCCCCCCAGAAAGAGAGCAAAGCAATAGAAGATGTAGTTCAGGCACAGGAAGAAAATGTACCTACTAGCCCATATGTTTTTCAAATCAAAATACTCTTTCATAGTTGTAAGCCACATGCTGATTAATGATAGCTGACCCTTGGATGGGTTTGAGGTTTTATTCCAGTAAACAGAAAACTTGGATAATTATTTGCAACTTTTCTCCCTCTTAGCAAAAATCTTTTCTCACCTCGCTGTCTACGGCGCCAAACAAGCCCGAGACTCCACCTCCCTATTGTGAAACTTCAGCAAGGCCCCGGCTTTTGTTTTCAAATCACAAAGACCAGAAGTTTCTTTGGTGGCCTAGTGCTGCTGTTCTATTCAAATCCTACATGTTTGGGGGCTTCTTTGGTCAGAGGCTTCCAGAATACATTGTACCTTGTTAAGGAAACCCCAGAGCATACAAAGTTGAACAGAATAGTGCAGTAGGTCCAGTAGACAGAGGCAGCAGAACATTGAAAGCAGAAGCTTGTTGAAGAGGTCCTTATCTGAGGTTATGCTGACTTTTACAATGTTTTAAGGATCCTAAATTTAAATAGAATTTTAGACCAAAATCCTTCTGTCAGAGGAAAAAAAACCTCACAGAGCGGGGAAAATGACAACAAAGAGCTAAATTCTTCCTTGTCAGTGCACCGCTGCCATTGACATCAACATAATTTGTGAGTGTGTGTGAATCTGAGGGCAGAATCTGGCCATAAGTTGGGATGAGAAATGATCGAAGACTACCTAGCTGCAGAGGAGTTGGATTAACAAGATTATGCAGTGGAGCTGAAAGGTGCACAATTCATACTGAGCAGATTTTCACTGATTTCTCCTATGAATTTTGGGGGCAATGAAGAATTTGAAGGAACACAGTTAGCTCTTGGTGTCCTTCTAAATCCTGCCTTCTCCAGACTGGCAGAGCATGAGCCCCACCATGGAGGTATTTTTCAGGGTTGAGGGAGGGGTGAAACATGCTATAGAGGTGGCCACTTGCTTATGAAGAGGGTAGCTAGCCTCCCTAAATTTGTAGGATTGGGCAGAGGTTTATTTGTGCAAATTCCATGGATTCCAATTGGAGTTGCGTGGTCAAAACTCCTTAGCAAATGTAGGGGTAAGGTTGTAGTGAGTCCCCTTTTAAAAACATCAATTGGCAATTCCAAATCTTTGCTATACTAAATTCATCATATACTCTATGGTCGCTTGGTAGCATTTACATAAACTATCTTTGTATCTCTTTCATCATCTTTCTTTGATGTTTTATTAGTTACAAGGTTTAGCCTAGAAAAGACTTTGCATTTCCTCTTTACTTTAAAAAAAAGTGAAAGATTTTAATTTAAGCCATTCTGAGAATTCTGCAAATTATATAAAAATATAAATATGAGCAGGAGAGTTATGAAAGCAAAAGTGATAAGGAAATGGTGTCTAACTTTTGCTGTGTCTGAAATCAGAGTGTTCTTCCTGAAAGGTCAAAATCTCAAAAGAACCCTTGACCCCCATTTTATTATTAAAATCTGTTGGGTTTTAGAGAAAATTGTATACACATTGAGTAAGATTTTCAAAAGCTTTTTACCATTGGCTTAACTTTGCTCCCTGTTAAGTCTATGGGAGTTTTACAATTAATTTCAACGGGAGTAGAGTTAGGCCAATGCAGAACATGTTAAAAAAATCTCATCTGTTGTTAGTCCAGCTTCATACTTTCCCAAGAAAGGGGGCCCAAACCTCTGCTGTAATTTGGAGGACTGATCTCTACTGGTATTATAATTGGTGAGACTGGATGCAACAAGGGTACGATATGATACATTTTGAATGAGGGGCATAATTCTAGAAGGGCAAATACCCATTATATTTGGAACACAACCAAGTGGCTGGAACAACATCATATTCTGTATTTAAGATTATGTGGTATTTAATTTGAGTTTCCTTCCTGGAGTGAGGGGAGGAGAAATCAGATACCATTCTTGAAGTGAGAAGTATTAATTAATGCTGCTTGCTGAAACTGGACTGTTCGATTTATCATTCTCTGTCCACAGATCTTGACAGTGCATCTAATCACTTCAATGACTAAGTGAAACGGAGATGCATACTATGATGCTGGTGACTTTCGTATGAGGAGATGAGCACAGCATGCAAATAAAGCTTGGCAAAGAAGGTACGAGTGCAGAACTTTAGCAGAGATGAATAATGAATATGGTATAGACCAGTGGTTCTCAACCTTTTTGGACCAGGACCCATTTGTAAATATTGATGGCCAGTCCCAACCCAGTAAATAGCTTAAGTAGAAAACACAGAAGTATTTTGGCCTCATAATGCTTATTACTCACTACATATAATAATAAATAATAGTACAGTAGAACCTCAGAGTTACACACACCTCAGGAATGGAGGTTGTTTGTAACTCTGAAATGTTCATAACTCTGAACAAAACATTATGGTGGTTCTTTCAAAAGTTTACAACTGAACATTGACTTAATACAGCTTTGAAACATGGATGTGCAGAAGAAATATGCTGCTTTCCCTTTATTTTTTAGTAGTTTACGTTTAACACAGTACTGTACTGTATTTGTTTTTTGTGTGTGTCTGCTGCTGCCTGATTGCATACTTCTGGATCCAAATGAGGAGTGTGGTTGACTGGTCAATTCGTACCTCTGGTGTTCTTAACTGTGAGGTTCAACTGTAATGTTAAAGCAGCTCAAGTCAGAAAGTTAAAGGCAGAAATCAACATCAACAGGAACACATTAACAACAGTATAATAAATCTGAGGTTCCACTTAATGAGAAACTTGAGCTTGCTTTTCTTTGACAAGTTTATCGAAGTTTGGTGTAATTGTAGTCAGCACAATCCGAAGGTCATGTTCAACATCAAGTCTGTTCCTGCTTTTATTCTTCAGTTGAGCTAAGGCAGAGAATCCAGTTTTGCACAGGTATGTTGTATTGTAAGGCAAAATGATTCTAATAGCGTGGCAAGAAAAAGCAGGATATTCTCCAGCAGCAGCACTGCACCAAAACTGGAGAAGGCTCATTTCAGTATATTTTCTCTGTAGACTGCAATCGCAAGATAACTTAATCAGCTGAGAGTCTTCCTCCACAGGTAGACTCATATTTTGCAACACAACTCCAAATGGATCTCATATCCATTCTTTGCTCTTGAGTTGCTTGTTTGGAAAGCAAATGCAGAATCATGTCTGCAGCAGCGCAGAAGTAAGGGTGGCATGGTATGGTATTGCCACCCTTACTTCTTTCTGCGCTGCTGCTGGTGGCAGCTCTGCCTTCAGAGCTTGACAGGCAAAGAACAGTGGCTGCTGTACCCCCTCTACCCATCCTACTCTCTTTCCCCCCAGCTGTGTCCTCTATTTGGGAACTTGAAATATGGTAACCCTAGATATGCACAGTGTTGTTATACGGTGAAGTGCAAGTGGCATCTATTTAAAAAAATGTATGCAAAATATTATCTATTTTTAAAGTTTGTTTGCAACCCTTTCATACATTCTTGCAACCCACTTTTGGGTCATGACCCAGGGGTTGAGAAACACTGGTATAGACAGACAGGTATACTGGAATCTGAGTGTAGCAATACCTCCTGGAACATCACATAAGGCAGAATCCTGAAACTTGGGGTGAAATCCTGACCCCATTAAAGATGGGAGTTTTGCCATTGACTTAACTGCCCTTGGTCTTTGTTCCTATTTTTCGCCCCCTTCCATCAGATTCCACCTATATAATATATCATAAGTAGGTTTCTGCAAACCTTTTATAACAAAACTCAAAACCATGTGACACTTGCCTGGTTTAGAGATTCATTAATAACTTTAACACTGGCCCAGATTTGCTTTGAACATTTTGGTGAATCTGAGTTGAGTTTCAAGGAAGTCTCTGCTGAATAATAATTATGGGTTGATACCATGAGACCATGTGGACTCATATAGTGTCCAGGCAATGTTTGATTCTGTCAGTTGAATTTTGCTTAGAATTTTGGGATTTCTTCGAAGTTGAAACTTGCAATGGAACTAGTTATAACTTAGCTGCAGTCTTCTGTCTAATGCTTTGTCATACTTTTTGTATGAAAGGTATTGTACAAAATAAATTCTTTTGAGTTTTTAAAATGTGGTGTCATGCTCTACATGTAAATAAAAATAGCATTTGTGATGCATATAATCTTTAATTGTTGAATGGGGGGGGGTGCAGAATTTTATTCATATTAACACAAATGCTTTTTTATTCTGACAGATGTCAACCCACTGACAAAAAGAAAACCTGTCAACAGTGTGTGCAATTTTTTACAATGATAATATTGAATTAGTGAAATATAATACTAAGATGCAGATTTAGCAAAGTCCTATATAATAACTATAATTATCTAGAGACCAACCAAAGCTGAAAAGTTCAGCTCTGAATGTTCAGATGCAGGATTCTGGTTTGATTTTAAGGCCAGAAGGGACCCTAATGCTCATGTAGTCTGACCTTGTGAATCATGGAGTCTGCTACCAGGCTTTTAAAGGGGAATTTCCCAGCCCTATGGCTAAATAGACCCTCAGTGTTGCCTCATTTATTCCAGGAGACCATAGTTGAGTTGCTCAATAAGTGGAATCAAACCCAAGGTGTGGTAATACAGAGCTCTAACCACCAGACCGGCTCATAATGATAGGCCCAGAGTAACTAAATTGCATTAGCTGGGAATCAAATTATCCGTATTTGGGGAAAAAACAGATGATGTAGTTATGATGATGATAACACTCTTTCCATTCTACTAGTATCTCAGGAAGACGTTAAACAAAAGCTACTGAAGTTAGACATTTTTAGTAGATCCAGATAGTTTGCATCCAAGAGCTTTAAAAGAACCAGCTGAGGCACTTGCAGAACCATTAGTGCTGATTTTCAGTAAGTCTTTGAACATTGGGGACGTTCCAGAAGAGTGAAAGAAAGCTAATGTTTTCCCAATATTTAAAAAGGGTAAATGGGATGACCTGGGTAATTATAAACCTGTCAGTGTGACATTGATCCTAGGCAAGATAATGGAGCGGCTGATACCAGACTTGATTAATAAAGAATTAAAGGAGGGAAATATAATTAATGCCAATCAACATGCTTTATGGAAAATAGATCCTGTAAACTAACTTGATATCTTTTTTTTGAGGAGATTACAAGTGCGGTTGATAAAGGCAATAGTGTTGATGTAATGTATTTAGATTTCAGTTTGATTTGACATTTGATTTAGTACCACACAACATTTGGATTAAAAACTAGAATGATATACAATTAACATGGCACACGTTAAATGGATTAAAAGCTGGCTAAGTGATAGGTCTTAAAATGTAATTGTAAGCGGGGAATCATCATTGAGCAGGTGTTTCTAGTGGGGTCTCTCAGAGATCGGACCTATGTTATCTAATGTTTTTTATCAATAACGTAGAAGAAAACATAAAATCATTACTGATAAGTTTGCAGATGACACAAATATTGGGGAGACGGTAAATACTGAAGCAGACAGGTCACTGATGCAGAGTGATCTGGATTGCTTGATAAGCTGGGCACAAGCAAACAATATGAATTTTAATACTGGTAAGTGCAAATGTGTGTATCCAGGAACAAAGACGGTAGCCCATACTTACAGGATGGGGGAACTCTATCCTGGGAAGCAGTGACTCTGACAAAGAGTTGCATGGGGAGGGGCAGATTATCAGCTGAACAGGAGCTCCCAGTGTGATGCTGTGACCAAAAGCACCAATCAGATCCGTAGATGCATAAACGAGTAGGAGAGGTTATTATACATCTCTATCTGATACTTGTGTGACCACTGCAGCACTACTATTTCTAGGTCTGATGTCCACAGCTAAAGAAGGATATTGATAAAGTGGGGAGGGTTCAGAGAAAAGCCACAAGAATGATTAAAGGATTAGACAACATGCTTTGTAGTGATTGACTCTAGAAGCTTATTCTATTTAGCTTAACGAAGAGAAGGTTAAGGGGTGATTTGATGACAGTTTGTAAACACCTAGATGGGGAACAAATATTTCATAATGGACTCTTCAGACTAGCAGAGAAAGATATAACACAATCCAATGGCCGGAAGTTAGAGCTAGACAAATTCAGACTGGAAATAAGGCATACATTTTGAACAGTGAGGTTAACTGACCATTGGAACTTACCAAAGGCAGTGGTGGAGTCTCCATCACTGCAAATGTTTAAATCAAGATTGGATGTTTTTCTAAAAGATCTGCTCTAGGAATTATTTTCTATGGCATGTGTTATAGAAGAGGTCAGACTAGATGATTGCAATGGTCCTTTCTGGTGTTGGAATCTATGAAACATATCAAACCACTGTATAATTGTAATGTGGTATGTTAATGCAGACAGTGGTAACCTTTCTACTATTCAGTGGTTCCAAAAGTGGAGGAAAAAGTGAATCTGTTAGTATAACTAATTGAGATTGCCCCATTTCATAAGTCTTGATAAAGTGAGAAACAGGAATGGTGAGAAGTGATGAGGTTAAAAAAAGATAGGAGGTTAAGAAAATGAAACAAATGCTGAAAATACAGGTTCCAAAATCCCAAACCATCCAAAAAAAGAAGTAAGTTAAATTCCCAAAATACAGGATCAAAAAAACATCAAAGCAAGCACATATACACCACCAACAATTAGAACAGTATTAATTAGCAACAATGTTCTTTAATCTATAAATAATAAAGTGATCAAACGGTCCCACAGAGAGGTATATAACAATACATATAATTTCACAATCTTGGGTCAAAAAGTCTGTTTAAAATCCCTGTGGCTACTTCATATGTTCAGATTTAGAGCCTTGTTTATAGTTTAACTGAGAGTTCATTCCCAGGTGGAAGAGGCATGTCAAAAACAGACCCAAAGCCTCAGATAAACTACATAACATATGAAGAATAAATTGCATTTAATCTTTTACTTTTTAATGAAGAAAGGGAAGACACATTATGAAAGGTAGCAATGAAAGTAATTTACATTTTAAAAGAAGCTTAAGTCACGTGTTGCTGATGACACTACTCAGAACCCAAGACCTGAGCCATGCCATCAAATTGAAAACTAAGGCAAGCAATAGAAGATCTGTCAATAGGCATGTGTTAATAATACTCAGCAATTTTCTTGTTCCAGGCATATGACAAGCATTATTAAATTAATCCTCACAATCAGCTAGTGTGTGTGTGGGGGTCAGATTAGTATTGTTATCTCCATTTTAATGATAGGTCAGCTGAGGCAAAGTGGTTAAATTATGTGGGGACCCCAGTCCTAAACTCAAATCACTGCTCTTACTAATCATTAGACCTATATTGCAACATCCTTAACTGTAACCCAGGTTAAAAGATAATAGAAGCAATAATTCAAAATATATTCATGTAAATAGAGTTAGCCTGTTAATTCTGACAAAAAAAAAACCCCAGGATTATAATAGCTATGGTGCTAATCCCGAGCTCCACTCTTGCTTCTTTATACCACTTTAGTGGTACACATGGGGTGAAGAGCTGAGCTTTCTTTGCTGTGTAGGGAATCTCTGGGTGCTATTGAGATGTCTATGTCAGCTGCATGCCAATCCCATCCCACCCTCCAGCACACAGGGCATATCAGGGGAATGCGGGGAAGAAAAAGATCAAGGCATACCAGCCCTGGAGGGACACAGCCAGTGGAGCATAGTTTAGAGCATCCCTAAGGCTGCCCTAAAGTATGCCAAGGTCAGAAGTGGCTTCTGGCTGGCCCCAGAATTGATGAGCTGGAAATGGATCTGTGTGTGTCTCCCTCCTGCCTCCAGGCTAAGACCAGATCTTATGAAGCAAGCTGTGGAGTGAGGATGTTCTATGTATTCATTATATATAAAAAAACGATATTAAAAGAATGTTAAGGTTGTGAAGTCGAGCACTCAAAAAGTTAGGAAAAATGCCAGAATTAAGGTTGCTTCTGCAACCTTAACTCAGCCTTCTTGTATGTATACATTATAATACAGTCTTTAATTACACAATGACATACTATTTTTTCCAGAGTGCCCCTGGCTCATTCAGTACACAGTGCTCACTGAATGATCTTCAGTCTTTCTTTTTATCCTCGTTATTCAAAGTGTGATCCCAGGCCTTATTTACTGCACAGTATTCAAACCTTGCTCTGAATACTGAATTATTAATTTCCTCGTGGGCTTTTTTGTGGTGCTCATACCTGTAGTGTCTCAGTGCTCCACAAACATTAATAAATTTATCTTCAGAACACCCCTGTGTGGTGAGGTGGTGGTAGCGTTCTCATTTTACAATGAGGAACTGAAATACAGAGACATGAATGTCAAAAGTATCTAATGGACCGGGATTTGATTAATTTCCTGAGTATCATCCAGCGGAGCAATGAATGAGGTAGGGGAACTGTGGAAAAAGTAATATTCTAAAAAAGGCATTCTAAAAAAATTCAGCCCATATGGTTAAATATGGCAAAGATAGCAAATGAAAAGAGGGCCTTATAATGGAAAGTGTCAAGCAATTTTAATTATAGGCGCCACTACCTGTGTTGCGTACAATATCACTTTCATGGCTGAGGTATCCCATTCTCCTCTATTGTGTTCAGGTTATTTTTGCTTAGTAGCATCCTGAAGAGCCCTTATCTCTCTCTCTCTCTCTCTCTCTCTCTCTCTCTAGAAAAGTTTGTTTTAGAGACACCAATGCATCTGGGATATATACGTCTGTTTACTTACTGTTACACATTTTTCTGCAGAAGTGTAGTTGGCTCGTTGCCTGTGAAGGACATAATTATGACTGGTTATTGCTTTGAGACTACAGGGTCTGCTAGCTTTACAAGAGATGGCAAGGAATCCCGCTAGCATTATTTTGTGTACAGACTTTAACTTATGTAATAGATACTTTTTGCATTTGCTGCAATTTTGATGTGGAGAATGAAACAAGCAATTCTTTAGTTAATCATTTCCAAACTCTCTTGTCTTATTTTCTGCTGCTTTCCTGAAGCATACAATCCTCTACAGTAAATATGGCATGACTCATGAAGTGCTAATAAGCCACAAAGAAGAATTATGTGGTCCTCATTGTGCAAGTAATATCAGGAAACAGTCCTACACCAAAGTACAAGTCAGTGTGATTGTCATTAAAAATATTAATTGCATTTAATGAAGAGAGGTTATTTTTGATGACATCTTTATGCCAATAAACTTTTCCAGGCCCATGTCATTGTTTTTATGAATATCTTACAGCCTTCAGGCCCTGATTTCAGGAAGGCACTGAAGCATGTGAGTTAGTCCAAGAATATTTACATGTTTAAAATTTAGTATGTTGTTAAATACTTCGCTGGATTGGAGCCTTAGGTCTGCACTTTTGGACTCTTAGTCGGAGACTGGGGATTCAGAGAGTTAAAAGAACATCGTGGAATGTCTGCATTTGAATATGATTCCCCTCCTAATGTTGTAAGAAACCAGTGCCAGAACCTTATGGTTATATATCAGGTTATGCAGTGGTGATGTGGGATTATAATTCATTTTGCAAGTGCTGGAAGTAAATCTGGATGAGTCCACAAGAATGTAGATGACAAATGAATATCTTTCTTCTCCCCCACCTCCTCAGTGAGTGGAATTCAGAATCAGAGCTAGATAATATTGACTATGTTATGCTTTCCAATTTATACTGACTGTGCAATTATCATATTTTTTTAAAGCTGGATTTTCCTATAACTCCTAGATTCTCTGTGCATCAGTCTACCAAGGCCCAGGTTTTAGGTATATTATAGCCCTCGACCAAAACTGTGTATATAGTTTAGCTGGGGGGAATTCAGCTAAGTTTATGTCTGGTTTTTAGTTGCTTTATGCAGATATTTTAGCAAATAAATTTACGGGCAGGAAACAGTAAATATTGAAGAATAATTGGAAGAAGAGACTAACTTGTAACTGCAAGTATTTGCACCAGACAACTGATTCTATGAATCATTCTCATTCAGCTAGTGTACAGAGTCATGCCATGTGACCAACATGTACAATCAAAATATATCTGATATCAAGTATAGAATATGCGCAATGAACTTTTCATGAGCTACACAGAGACCAAGGATTTGCAGAATAATGAATAATTTTTAATAATGAATACTTCTGACAAAATCAGTTTGTTCACACACAAGAAGCAAGTGTGAACAGTAAGCTGTGTTCAGTGAAATAAGATTTTTGTTATGAATGATTTGCCTAAATCTAGTAATTAATTCGTCACTGCTGAAAATTAATCTAGGCCTCAATTTTGCAATGAGTACTGTGTGGGTGCACCTCTTCTCCCAAGCAAAACAGATGAAATTAATGGGTATCCATCTGTCCACAGGGAGATTATTGCAGGATCAGGGCCTTTTAATTGCACATGACACTTGGTGAAATAGCTTACATCTAACTCACTGTTTACTCAGACTAGTTTCATTTCTCCCACTACGAAATCAAAAATAACAGAGAAAGTTGAACAAGCTGATGATCAAAGTTGAAGTGTAGCTTGCAGCATCACATAGACCTCAATTTGAATTTTACCCTTGTGATCTGTGACTCTCATTGTCTTAAGGAGGCTTTGGAAGAAAAGGGAGGGAGCAAGATTGTTTTCAATATTTTTTCTAACAACATATAAATGTAAAACTAGGCCAACTTTTGTGGGACTATTCATGTGCTTAAAGTCAGGCACATGTTTAGGTAGGTAGATTCAGCAAGGTACTGATTGTAGATATTTATATGGCTCCCATTACTGCAGTATCTGAGCACCTCACAGACTTAGTCTCTCATTGCTCCAGCTGTATCATGGGGTTAACAGCACTTCCCTACTTCACATGGGTGTGATGAGGATAAATACATAAAAGGCCCAGATCCTCAAAGGTATTTAGGCTCCTAACTGTCACTGATTTCAACGGAAGTTAATGTTCAATATCCAGTGTTCTGAGTCTCAAGCTAGTGCCCTAATCTTCGGGCCATTCTTCTTCTCCAGCAAAGTCTTTGTTCATTACAAGGTGGCTGTTTGGTGCCCTATTGGAAATAAGTGGATGATATCAGTCCAGATCCTAGTGAACAAGTGTCCACAGCAAATTTGTCCTCACAGTTGCCATCATTATTGGCATCTACCCTTCTGCAGTCATTGAGTCGCACTGGTGGGCAATGCAGGAAAGGGTATGATTTTGCTCCATGTGCCATGTTAGTTCTTTAGTTTCCAGAGCTTTCAGTCCAACCTCTTTCTTGAACACTAAATTAAGTTCAACATGACTGTAGTTATTTTCCCACACCGGAAGTACAAGGCTATCTTCCAAATAGAAAACAATCTGCAGTGGTTTGGAAGCTCACTGACTGCTTGGGTTTCACACCTGGGGGCATGCCCAGTTCATCACACTCATGTAGGCAGTCCCATTTACTTCAGTGGGATTACTCGCCTGAGTGAGATGAGCAGGATTTGGCCCTCACTCCTTCCAATAATAAAGCATTCTGAAAATGCTTACATTTAAAAGGTTTTATTGATTTAAACATAACCCCAAATCAGCCTTGGAACGTTTAAGTTCCAGCACTCAGAGGAAAACGTATGCATATGTTATTAAAAAACCCAAACTCTTATGTTGTAAATATTGAATTATCATTCATATATTACACTTAGAACCTAAGACCTTCAGTGTCTTTGCTGAAGTCAGCACCTTCAGCCTGAGCCTGTCATCCATGTCTCTCGTGTGAATCCTTTGAAGTTAATGCTGCTCTGAACTGAAGAGAGAAACTGGCAATTTAAAGGGGGCGGGGGGTGTATGTATTCAACTGGCAGATGAGTTTTGATTTAACCAGAGCTGTGAGTGGAGTCAAAGCATGCATGATGTACAGCATACAACTACACTTCCTTCCAAAATCACCCGTTTGGGCCAGATCCATAGCTGATGTAAATTTGTGTGGCTGCATTGACACCAATGCAGCTCTACCAGTTTATACCAGCTGAGACTTTGGCCCTTTTTGTCTTTAGTTGAACTTGAGCCACAGTTACTTAACACAAGAGACTCCAACAAACTCAGGCAGAAAAGCTTCTGGTTTCAGTGAAAACTTTCAAAGCTCTGGCATCTGTGGGTTAATGTTGTATAGTTTAATATATATCAGGCAACCTTAATAATAGGTGGTGCTACCAGCCCTACCTGTAATATCTTATCATTAGTCTTAAATTATTATTCTGATATGAAAGAGAAAAAATCATTTGTTAAGTAGCTTCAAAATAGAAACACTTCTTTCTTATAGTAGCAAAAAAATACAGTTTTTCCAAAAGCTTCATTTTGTAGGTGGAATCTAATCTCATATTCTAGGGAGTGCAACTATGGAAAGATAGCCACACTTTGCAAGTACTAGAGGCAGTTGGCCTGCACCACAGAGTATGGGTAACTGGTTTTCTTTCATGGAGGGAATTTGATTCTTAATCCTTCCTTCCCAACTGCTAGCTGTACAGCACAGAACTAATTTGACATTTGAAAAGGACACCAGGGGAAATATAGTTCAGTACATTATATAAACAGACAGGATACACTAACACATTAAAAGCACTGGACAACATAGTGGAAAAATCCCTAGTCTTAAAATCCTTTCCCATTGCTGAAAAAGAGCAATTTCAACTTCTGTTTCTTAGAAACTGGAGCAATTGGAATGAAAGTTCTATGTATTGGCCATCACATTACACATTTCATCTGAAAAGTAAAATAGTTTTATGCCTTTGTTGAAGTGGAAATTAAAGAAATGTAGCTACAGATTTTTCCTTCAAGAGATTTAAGTACTTCTGCAGGTTGTGGAAGGTATTTTGCTTCCAACATATCCAACCACCAGGCATGCAGATTTTCTGCCATTAAACTATTCTGAAAGTAGCACTTCCAGGAATATTGTTACAGTGTGTCAGCTTAGTCAGTTAAAGGATGATCTGCAGAGAAAATTGGAAATGGGTATTCTTTTTCACATATCTATTCTTGAAATGCCATGTCTACTGTAGCTAGGCCTAATGCAGTTTTAATAATATAGCAATAATAAGGCACAATCCTGTGGTTTTGGGCAAAGGCTGGCCTACACTAGGAAACTGAAACATGGCTGAATCTTTTTGCAGCCACAGTTTTCTCTGAACCAATATTGAAAACAACTGGACAAAACAGGTTTCAGTATCACTTGAGAAGGTATTATTGTCAGCAAATGTCTACACTTACCTCCGGAGCGATCGATCCAGCAGGGGTCGATTTATCACGTTTAATGAAGACGGGATAAATCGACCACCGAGCGCTCTCCCGTCGACTCCGGTACTCCACCGGAGCGAGAAGTGTAGGCGGAGTCAACAGGGGAGCGTCAGCAGTCGACCTACCTCAGTGAAGACACCGTGGTGAGTAGCTCTAAGTACGTCGACTTCAGCTACACTATTTTCGCAGCTGAAATTGCGGAACGTAGACCGACTTACCTCCCCCCTCCCCCCCAAGCCTTGTGTAAACTAGAGACACTACTAGTGCCTTCGTAAAACATCTTGTGTCCAGACCCAAAGACCTTGTCTGACACTGGGGAAATTTGCAAAAAAATATTCCCAGCAGTGAGAGCCAGAGGGTAGACGACTGTCGCTGTTTTTACTACCATTTTGATTTGTTTTGTTTTTTCAGTAGATTTAATGAAAAATGTGGTTAAAAGGGGATCTAGCTGTGTGAGCATTGTCTATATTGTGGCTCCCACCGGTTTTAATACCAGTTCAACTGATTTGGAGTTAGAACCAGTGGATTTTTTACCAATTTTTGCCATTTTAGAGACATGGTCAAAAGTACTCCAAATGGTGCACCTGTTTGCCAAATACTGTTTGGAGTAGACCATTTCAGTATGCAAAGTTTTAGTGCCCATGATGAAAGCTGCTGGTGCCTGGTCAGACCAAATAGTCACCCCATTACTGCCCCGCAATTCACTGGTGGCCTTTCAAAATCTCCCAGAATCAATGAAATAGTTTAGAACAGCACTAATGCAGATGTGCAGTGAAACTGCAGCAGTACAAAACACACATTAGCATGGATAGTGTGGACACACTGAACTATTTGTAATTAGACAAAGTTCTATTCCAATGGTTCAGTTACTAATAGTTCCGTTTTCTCATAAAGACACAGCTGTAGTGTTGTCAAGTCTTGAGATTTTTAGAGTACTGCAGAATTGGGGCCTTAGTTAAGTGTAGTGCGATATTTTCCACACATTACACAAATATGATAGATTATCTGCAAATGCACCCAAAGAATTGTATTTTCAAACTTTAATACCTTAGTGATGGATACTGGAATATATATTAACACTTTAATTCCAAGAAGTCTTAATAGTTTACATCTGGGGTTACATCCCTTTTCAGCCCCATTTCAAGAAATATGCATAATTTGTGCCTTGTCCAATAATAATTTTAAAGCTGAAAATAAACATTTTCTTTTTTTGGGGGGAGGGGAGAAGGGGAGGATCCATATATCTATCAACCAGATGCTTTGCTAGTTGTCATTTTAAGTTTTCAAATCTCTACAGCCAGTTTACAAATTAGTACATTTCTATAACCCCCTGTGAATGGCAAGAATCTGTTTTATTTGGACTATTTTCCCCCCAGCAATGATAGCATATCAAGAAGAATTTGTAGGCATTGTAAGAATGAGTCACTTACAAGAGGTACAGACATTATAGCCTTACGTAGGGTAGGAAATTTACACATGGCTGACAATTGATGTTATTGCTGAGTGCAGTTGAAAAATGCTGGCGACCAGTGGCGTAGCCAGGAATGGAAATTTGGAGGCCCCAGTGTATGGTGGGCAGGCAATGACCAGGGTGCTTGGCTGGGCCCCATTTCTTATCCCAGTTACCCAATCCCCATCACCTCTTGTATAATGCACTGTTCCCTACACCACAGAAGCAATAGCCCCTGTTCCTCTCTGTCCTGTAGCTGCTGCAGCCTCCTGGCTCTGACCTCCTGCTACCTCTGGCTGTATGCTCCCCCCTGTCTAGGGGGGCTGTGAGAAGCCCATACGGGTCTCTGAAAGCAGCTGTGTTCCCCTAGTAGTGTGCCCCTTCTCTCCCTGTTGGGTGGGTGGGGCAGTTAATGATTGATCCAAAACAAACAGCTTGGGGGAGGAGGGAGATGCTGGCAGGAGCACACCCAAACCTACCTGTGGCTATGCCCCTGCTGTAGACCAGATCAAACTGAATTCAATACCGTTTCAGAAACCTTGGTTAAAATTTGACAAGACATTTGTTCAATTGCACTTGTGTTAGCAGCATAGTAGTGAACCCTAGTGTAGACAGCTCTCTGGCTGTGGCAGCCATTTTTAGCACTCTGCCCTAGATCCATAAAGGGACTTCGGCATTGTGACACTCTTTCCATTGAAGTCAATGGGCAAGTTACCCCGGCTGAATGCTTTTGAAAATGACTCTTGTAACAGAGAGCTTGGGTGGATTTTTCTAGTAATCAGAGGACTGCAAAGAGAGGATCACAGGGTTCTCCACAACACATAGTGAGCTCACAACCAATGATTCTAACTCTGTTCTTCTATTTTTACAGAAAAAATGGTAAAATAACTGTTTAAGGATAAAATAACTATAATGCCAATTGCCTGCAAGTCATGCACTTCAGAAAAGCAGCAAATAATGGACTCTAGGATGGACTGTACGAAATTTACATGGGTAAACAAAGGGTTAACAGGAGCAAGAGAGATCAGCTAGCCCACTTGGTTGCACCTGGAGAGTGTGATAGGCACAATTCATTAACAGACCCAGTTGGGAGGAGCCATGTCTGCTTCCCAAAGAAAGATGTTCAGAGCAGTGAGGGAAGAGATGCAGGAGATAAGGGGTCTAGAGTTTCCTTGCTCTGGAAAAAGGAACCATGGAGATACTGCAGGAGTAGAGCTAGCTCTGGGGTGGACCCTGAAACAGAGGTAAGTGTGAGGCAAACCCACTGCTGGACCAGGGCAGCTCACTCATCTACAATGATTGACCTCTCCAGCTGAGCCTGCAGTGGCTTACTGCACCAGCCTATCCCTGAGCAGGGCCAGGGTCAGATGTCCCCTCAGCACAGGTATTTCACTACCAGGTCAAGTTAGGTTGTGCAACACTCAGCTAGGAACTTTCCTGCTGCATCACAGTGTTACAGACTCCCTAGGCTTCCAGCCTCCTTCGAACTTGTCTCTGTTCCTGCCCCAGCCTTTCTTGAGTCTTGTTCCTGCCTGCTTCAGCCTTGTCCATGTCCTATCCTGACCTTGCTCCAGTCCTGGTCCTGACCCTGCTCCAGCTCTGCACCCCCCGACTGACTCCAACCATGACCCTGATTTGGCTTGTCTGTAGACTCTGAACGTAGTTCTGACCCACGGCCTGTCCCCAGACCTCCATTTCAGTGCTGCCCTTGGCCTATGACTGGCTTCGCCCCTTGGTACCTGTTCTTGACCATCACTCCAACCACCTGACCTCACCGCCTGGAACCTAGAGGCTGACAGTAAGGCTCGAGGGAGCCTGTGGGTCAGTGTCCTCAAGAGGAACAGGGACTGGGAAGAGCCCAAAAGGACTAAAAACCCAAGCCTGTGGGCAGAAGTGACTTAAGTTGGGTTTGATCTTGTTTGGGAGTTTTGAGTTCTGCTGGGGAGAAACCTGGGAACCCGCTACTCTGAAAGAGGAGTAAGATTGAAGAAGATCCCAGGAGGGCAGAATATTCATAACTAGCATTGTGTTGGACACTTTGTTTGGGACACCTATACCCCAGAAGGATGATCAGACTGGAAGGCCAAGTCACCACAGCAGAGCCGAGGAGTTCTGAGGATGAGGAGGCAGAGTCACTGTAATGCCAGGTCTCCCCATGAGGGGATGCTCTGGATGGGACACTAGATGGGGAGGGCTCCGAGTTACTACAGAGAATTCTTTCCCAAGTGTCTGGCAGCTGCGTCTTGCCCACATCAGGGTCTAACTCAGGGAACGGCAACCTTTGGCACGTGGCTCGCCAGGGTAAGCCCCCTGGCAGGTCGCTCCAGGCCAATGGGGGTGGTGGGAAGCGGCGGCCAGCACATCCCTCGGCCCTCACCGCTTCCCGCAGCCCCCATTGGCCTGGAGCGGCAAACCGCGGCCAGTGGGAGCCGCGATCGGCCGAACCTGTGGACGTAGCAGGTAAACAAACCGGCCCGGCCTGCCAGGATGCTTACCCTGGTGAGCCGCATGCCAGAGGTTGCCGATCCCTGGTCTAACTGATGGCCATATTTGTGGTCGAGAAGGAATTTTCCCCTGGATCAGATTGGCAGAGACCCTGGGTGGTGGTGGTTTTTTTTGCCTTCCTCTGCAGCATGGGATGCTGGTTCATTTGCCAGTTTAAACTAGACTTGTAGTCTTTAAATCATGATTTGAGGACTTCAGTAACTCAGCCAGAGGTTAGATGTCTATTACAGGAATGGGTGGGTGCATTGTGGCCTGCATTGTGCAGGTCAGAGTAAATGATCATGATGGTCCCTTGTGGCTTTAGAGTCTATGAGTTTGTTACAGGCTTGAACACACTAAATTGTCAAATAGTCTTTGTCAGTTTATCCTACTGAAAACAATTCTAAGCTGGCATTCCCTGCAAACACTGTGTAATTCATCCTACCCAAACTTTTCTTGCCTTCTGCAGGTAGAACACATCCTTACACTGAGCCAACAGCCAGCTAGGGAAACTCCCAAAACTAAGACAGCTACAAACTAATTATGCAAGTGTTTGACCAACCAAAGTGGCATTTCAAGTATACACAACCCCCCTTACAGAACATTGGAACTTAAATATGGCATACTCACACCGGGGAGTGCTGAAGTCTAACAATCCCCCCTTACTATCCTGCATGGGCTACCTGTACTGTGGGTAGCAGTGAGAGGGGAGATCTCTCTGCTATTACTATTCCTGTGAAAGTGAGCAGGGAGCGACTGCCACAAGATCAAGGGCTAGTGCGACTTACTTTGCCCATAGAGCAAAGGAGAAGCAGATCCTCAGTATCACAATTCGGTCCATTCTCCACTCCCGGGATGGCACATGTATGAACTACCCCTTGCTAAGGGCAGATTGCAAGGTGCCAATCCAGCCCTAAATGTATTTCAATTACAAAGTGATTGCATTCAGACTTTATGTTTAAAGGGGGAAAAAAAGAGGGCGGGAGAGTTGGACAACCAGCTTTAAGCAGTTTATATTAAACAACACAGATGTTCAAGTATGTGCAATTGCATTAACAGCATAATATCATCTGGGTGCTGTGGATAGTTGTTCTCTCAAATGGGTTTTTCCACAAAAATAATATTCAATAATATTCAATATTCAATAAGTCTTTCCATGAGTTCATTTGTTAGTAAACGAATGGAGGTTTTAACACTGAAACTAAAATCCCAAAAGTCTGTACTAATCAACCACATTTTAAAACAGTGTGTAGTATGCTTTTTAAAATAAAGCTTCTCTATTTCTACTGGCTTACTGATAACCTCCGTACATACACACATGACACCCTAAACCTACTGTACATGTACCACAAAGCAAAAGGTTATCAGTGCTGTCAGTCACTAGTATGTCTTATTCGCTAGACACATGAATCTTGTTTGGGTTCAGTGTCTATTTCCCAAGCTGAGAAAATTTGGGAAGGTTAGATGTTGGAACACAATGGAATATTTCCTTGCATTAACAACCAGAAAAAAAAAAAAGAGACACCCTGAAGGCCTTGTCTTTTTTCATTAAATTCATAAAAAGCTGTATAATTACAAAGCTTGTGCAATGCTAATTTTCTACAGAACGTTCATACTATATCAACCCTACAATATATCTGAAGTGACAGAGCTGATACACTGATCAGTTGCCAGCCTGCACATCCTGCTATAGATAATGTGAACCACTGAAGCACAACCCAGTCTACATTGAGGGACAATGTTCTGGCTAGATTACTGAGAGAGCACTAGCGGGGGTGGTATGGAATCAGCACACCACCAGACTGCACACATCACAGGATGTTTTGCATTTTGATTATAACCCCGCACAAAAATCACAAGTGACTTTTTAATAAACAATCCCACTCAATTAGGTTCCATTAATAACCATAAACAAACCCATACAACTATATCCGTTGGAAAGATAGTGTTTTCCTTTTCTGAGAACACATGTTTGTAAACCATGTAACTGGGCCCCGAGTAATTTTGGAGTGAGTAATTTCCGAATGTGCAATTACAAATGACTAAAGTGCAATAGCTCCCTGAAGCATCATCACAATTTCTGCAGCGAGTGCTTAATTGTAGCCAGACTTTGTAACCTTAACATGGCCTGTGTCCTTGCCATAACCCTAGGCCCAAGCTCCACTCTCCAACATATGGGAAAATTTTTCAAGCTGATTGCTCCAATCTGATTAGGGGAAGTTATGTAGCTGCCATTTATTCGGTGTCTTGTTACCACGCTCTAACAGCTGCTTTGTAAAAGATTCCCATTAAGGCCATTTTCTGCCTACTCCAATTCCAGTGTGTCTGTTGAAGTAATTGTGACTGCACTGATTGTTCTGGGGGTGCCAACAATTAAAAAATAAAAATGTTTTGGCTATCAGGTTGGCAAAAAAACAACTTTAATATCATAATGAATTGGCGAAGAGAACGAGTCCCCTCCTCCCCCCCGTCTGTCCCAGTTTCCCAGTCTGAATTCCTTGGCGTGTCAGAAGAACTTCCTTCCTCAGTGTACGCAGACTGAGACAAGCCCAGGTGTCTCTAAGAATGTGAGAGATGAGACACTCACTATATGTATATATATTTTACAGGCAGCTACTAAAAATAATATAACCCCATTTTGTGACAAGAATCCATACCTTTAAATGGCAGTCTGGGAACCTTAAACATTTTGCTGGATTTTTCAATCTGAGTTATAAGGCTGCTGTGGCCAACACTCTGCATTTAACCGAAATGTCAAGCCAGCACTGCTGGGGAATAGACAGCGTTCCGTCAAGGTAATCTGTTCCAAACTAAAAGAAATGACATACATTCCAAAGTGAAGGTGCCTAAAGTACCCAAAGAACTTAACAAATCTTCACCAGTGTTTTCAGCCAGTCCTGGAAGGCCGTCATTTATATTGTGACCAAGGCATACATTCTTTCCTTATTTATTCAAATACTTTAAGAACCCATATTTATTTGGTCCAGAATTTTTACTAAACAAGCAGTCCGATGGGCTGAATCTCAGTTAGTTTCTGATTAGAATGTTCTAGATTGGGCAAAAATATTGATGCTGGTTAGCCCTAGCTACTAAACCTCAAAAAATTCAGCGTTTGGGTTCAGAGGCTCACCTAAATGTCTAACTGCTTATTCAAGCCCCCTGAGATATATTCACTCCTGCTGTAATTCCATTTCCTCCAACAAGCATCAGTTTGGCCCTTTAAATCTGCAAACTTGGGGTATGCTTCTGCACCTATTGAAGTCAATAGGAGGAGCTTTATGATTGTCTTTATGACGGGGCCCTTGGTGTGGTAATCTTGCAAGATTCCTAGTACATCCCACTTCCAGTTACCTTGAGAATAGCTTTTCAGTGTATTTCAGCATTTTCCCTATCGTTGAGAAACCATAAAGCACAAAGACAAGTGAAAATGAAAACTTTTTTTTTAAGTCATCCAAGGTTTTCATGTCTCAGAGGTTTGATTTGAGTAGTGGCAATGGTTGGAGTTGCTCTTTATTGCATCTTGAGTGAGCACGTAGGGACAATTCTGTTCTCTGGACACTTATCCAAATTGCTTGGCTTTAACAGATTTCCATGTTTGTATCTGAGAGCAGTCCTTCATTTTTTTGGATACTCCAGTTTGGTTTTAACAGTGAGAAAACATCTTTGTAGTATATCGCTGCTGTGTGAGTACCACTGCTAGCTCTGTACAAAACTTTCAAACAGAACAGAAGACCAAGGAAATCCAGTTTCAGCTTTGTCATAAAAACGATCCTCTACAAAAGCTGAGCGTGGCCAATTTATCTCATTTTTTTTATGATGCCCCTCAACACCTAAGTATCTGAGCACCTCTCAAGACTTAAAAAAACCCAATAATATTGATCATTCTCTCACTCCGACCTGCTGGGAAGAAAGAGAATGTTACTTTATTTGATTGTTGAATTTTTTGTGTGTTGGTTTGTATGGCGGAAGACTTTACTGTGGGGAAAGCCAAGCTGAGGAAAATAATTTTGCATTAAGTTCTGAACACAGTGAGGTTAGTAGATTCTTGTTTCTCGCAGGTAGCAAATTCCACATTTTAGGTATAACTCTGGTAAAAGCTTAGGGCCAAGATTTTCATAAATGTGTGCCCAGAGTTAAGGGCCAATATTTTTACAACGAGGAGCCTAACTTCAGGCTCCAAAGTCCATATTTAGAAAACTAAAGGTGGGGTTTACAAAAGTCCCATTGAAATGAAGGGAAGCTGATGGATGCACAGCACTTTTTGACAGGTGTCAGTGAAGAGTAAATTCTTCATTATCTCACTTAGAAAAGACAGGTTGGATACTAGGTGGTATTTGCCAGGTCATTAGCTGGCAGGTTTTTGTATGGCTGATAGATTCCCTCCATCAGAGGAGAAGTTGACAGTGCATAAAATTTTAAATAATCCCTAAATCCCAGTGAAAGTCACTTTTGAAAAGGGGACTTAGGCTCTTAAGTCACATATATCTGCTAGTAATCCCATATGTTCCCTACTGTCTTTGACTATCTAGAGATCAGGGGCCCAGATGTGTATCCTCTCTGTTGTCAGTGATTCTGTGACTACTACTTGTGTGAAAGGGTCACATTCATGGAAGAACTTTTGTGGTTTTGGCCTGATAGTCAACTTCTCAGTCTTGGAGCCCCTAACACATCCCAGATATGCATGATCTTCTTGATGAAATAAATAGTTAATTCTCTCAGCAAGATAGGTTGGCTTTGGAATTGAGTGCAGATCATCTGGGTTTGTGAGATGATTTGCAACTTTGAGAAGATTTGGGAGCTGTGACTGTGTTACCTTTTTGGCAGATAGGATATAGGATCTTGGCCCAGAGCCACAAAGGTATTTAGGAGCCTAAATACCATTGTAGATCTGGGCCTTTCTGCCTACTTTGCGGTGGAGTTATATGTTTGCAAGAATTATTTCTGTCCAATCAATTTATCAGACCAAGTTTTTCACAAGTTTATTTCCAACAGTCATTGGTGAGTTTGGGGATGGAAAGGGATGCTTTGATGTTATAGTACCTATAGCAGCAGTCAGGAAGTACATATAGACTTTCATTAGTTTTACTCCATGGCCTCTTGGCAGGATAGAGCTTTCCTTTGGCGGGGTCTAAGAGTATTTTGATTACACCATGGAGATGGGTGTCTCTGAAGACAGAAGTGGTCCAATCAAAATAGGGAAACAGGTCCTTCATTATTTATGTCTACCAGTAGCCCAAGGGCCCAGTCCAGACATGGCTGTCTGTGTGTGTCAAAAAGTTATCTCTGAGAAACCTAAGGTGGAAAATTTCAGAGAGGAGATTTTGGACCATTGCATCAGATGTTTCCCAAGACTCGAAGTCTTGTGAGTTGTATCACCATGTGAGAGGTTGTCTCTATCAGCTACTCTGCAAAGCATTTTTGATATTAACAATATGCCAGCTTAGTTTTGTCTCTGAAACTCACCGTTTAAATGGATACCCTCAAAAGATTTTATTTCTAATGAGGTTTTCCTACATTTGAGTTCAGAGGGCTTGGTCCTCCTAGGAACCATGATGAACAGAATATCTTGGTAGGATAAGATGAACCCACACCAAATGATGGAATGAGTCAGTCAGGGTTCTGCAGCAAGAAGACTGTGGGTAGTGAAGGGCTTACTGACCACACATCTAATGTTGATCAGCCTAGGGCTGAGGCTCTGTTGCTTGTTATGGGCCCATGTGAGGTAGCTGTTTGCTGTTTGCACATGACCATGTAATGATCTTCTTTCTAAGAACTTGTTGATTGGTTTCCTCTGTTTGTTCCCATTATGACTTGTATTGGGATGCAATTGGGCAGTTGGCCTGGTTCGCAGTAGTGGTGGATTAATGACATGTTAATTACCTAGAGAGCGGCAAGGTTGTTCAAATCCCCTTGCTTAATGGAATTGTATTAAAGTGCATTGTCAGTGAATAGATGAGGTACGTTAGATGCCCAAGGTATTGCTAAGTCTTCTGGACACTGCTGAACACAGTCCTGTTGCTGGTGAAGCTTCAACCCAGAGTGGTGAAAAGTGGGGTTGCAGGTGGGAGCTTTTATCATATGTAAGTATTTTAGATGCAGTCATTAGGCTGCTCATAGCTGTGGTGCAGACAGAAGTGGTGTAGCTTATGTTCTGAGGTGGTGTTGGTTCCCAACTATGTAGAAGGGCTCTGTTTGGCTTCCTGCTATGAGGTGAGTGGGGAGAGAACAGGGAGATGTTTCTTGGCTCAGGGCTTCAAAGTTCTCAGATGCAGGAAAAGCAGCTACTCAGAGCTGATCTATACTTAAAATGTAGGTCAACATAGCTACGGCTCTCAAGGGTGTGAAAAAACCACCCCCCTGAGTTCTGCAGCTATGGTAACTTAACCCCCAGTGTGGATGCAACTAGGTCAATAGAAGAATGTTTCCCTTGAGCTAGCTACCATTGCTTGGGGAAGTGGTGTTTCTACAGTGATAGAAAACCCCCTTCTATCGGTGTAGGCTGTGTCTATATTATAGTGTTATACCAGCATAGCTAAGGCACCCATACGTGGCCTATGAGACCTCATTCTGCTTCTAAGGGAAAGCAGGTCTGTTGTGTGCTTCTTACTGCTGGTGGAGGTTCTAGCTAATTATTTAAAAAAATCATAGTAGTTGGGGCGGTTGTTTCTTTCCAGTGTCTGTTGTTGCTAGGAAGGAAGGACAGAAGTGGAGTGACCTATCCCACAACAAGTACCTGATTTTCCCTCAGGGCTTGTCTCCACTTACCGGGGGATCGATGCACAGCAATCAATCCACTGGGGGTCAATTTAGCGACTCTAGTGTAGACCCGTTAAATTGACCACCGATCACTCTCCTGTCAACTCCGGTACTCCACCAGAACGAGAAGCATAAGGTAAGTTGACGGGAGAGTTTCTCCCGTCGGCCCAGTGCAGTGTAGATACTGCAATAAGTTGTCCTAAGGTACGTTGACTCACGTAGCTGGAGTTGCGTAACTTAGGTCAGCTTAGCCCCGTAGTGTAGACCTGCCCTTAGATATAATCAGAGGTAGATCTAATGGGCAGCCAGTTAAGCAATGTTGACCAGGCCCACCAGCTAATGTATACATACAGCTGTAATGCTTAGAGAGTGCTTCAAGCTGGGGCCCTCCTCTTTCCTGCAGGCCATGTTCTTACCTCACTGTGGACTGATTCAGTTACTTTGCATCTATTTTGGGGTGGGAAGGATTTAAGACTGCCCAGCCAACTCAGTTCAATCAGCCCTGAAATCTCCTTGACTTGGGGCTGTGAGGAGAAAATCACAACTGTTCTGGGAGCAAAATTAGTCCAGCATCCCCCTTGTTTGGGGGGAAAGAAATCATTCAACAATCTTCTCCTTTGAAAGTTTGGAGGGTGGGACAAAGAGAGAGGAGACTTGAGGATACGGAAAGAAGATTGAAGAAAAAACCCACAAATCCTTCACGTGGGATTGGAAGTTATGGTCCTCATCTCCTGGTGGATGAGAAGAGAAATTGAAAGGCCCCCCATTCCCAAGAACAGCCACATGAGTGGAGATGGATTCATGGGTAGAGAGTGAATGGAAGAGTAAGTGAGGGTAGAGTTTGGAGGAAAGGAAGGAGATAGAAAACAACTGAGAGAGGGAGTGGGTAAGATTGATATAAAAGAGGGAGCTAGAAATCATGGAGGAGTGTAACAGGGTGGCTTGTCTCTTAAGGACTGGGGCTAGCCAAGCCTGATTACAGACTGAGGTATACCTGGGAGAGATCAGGGTGACTGTCTCCTAAAGAGCATCAGGAGGCTGCAGTGAAGTGGGGAAATTCAGGAAATTGTAGAGAATGTAAAAGGCTCCTGCAGGGAAGTTCTTGAGACCAAGAGAGCTGTGATAGAGAGGAGCCACAGTGAACAGGAGGCTCCTGCTAGAAACCCAAACTGAGAGATGGGATTGGGCCTGGAAGCCAGAAAGGAGGGCTGAAAAAAGCCTAGCTTCGGTTAGGTAAAGCTTGGAAGTACTGGGCCCAGCTCCTGCTAGAGACCATAACTAGGAGAAAAGTTTGGCGGCCTGGAAGCCAGAGGACTGAGCTCCAGCTGGGGACAGCCCAAGAAATGTTGAATAGAGACCTATGGGCCTATGGGAGGAAGGGCTGGGAACTCCTTGCCTATAGGGAGCGAGTGAATGGGGTCTGAAGGGCCAGTATATGAGGACTCAATAAGTGGGACCCCAGGAGGGGAATGTTTTAATTACCTGTGGACTGCGTGTTAAGGGGCCCTGAAGATGGGAGAAATAGGGCACCACAGAGTGACCTAGGGCGATGAAAGGGTCATCAGGCCCTGTTACGAGAAAGAAGAAGGGGAGAAACTGAAAGGATATGAAGCAAACAGGAAAGAACATAAGACAAAGAAAAGGGTTGGTGTGCAAGGAAGAAAGAAAAGTAACAACTTATTATTATTACAGCTTACACTGCAGGAGAGTGAGACAGTGAAATAAAAAAAACAAAGAGGAAAAGATATACAAAAAGACAGAAGGAGGAAAGAAAAGTGGAGAGAAGGAAGAAGAAAAAGAGGGAGTACAGTAAGCTTATTAATTTAGAGAAAGTTTAATTAACTTATTCACTTCCACTTCTTTCTACTGAGGACATAGCCACACACAAAATAAGCTTCTCATGAGGCTCCTCCCTTCCTATTGCAACAAATACCCAACACATAGAGATATTGACCAGAGAAGAAAAACAGCCATTACTAGGAGGCCCATATCACTCCTTAATGTTTTGGTTTCCTAGAACAGAACTTTACCTCTTGTTTAATGGCAAGTGCTTGACTTTGAAGCCCTAGTCTCCCCTGATCACTTTACTCCATAAATTAACGTGTTAATTGTACACACAGTGCTGTCTATTAGGGAGGTGTGTATTTGACAGCCTCCAGCTGTGTATTTGCAGGGATCCTGTTGTAGAAATCATTACAACGAGCAGTTTCACAGCCTTTTTAATGCACTCTTAAAAGTAACAATTATAGCGGCCTTAACATTTGCAGCTGAAACATGTTTCGAGAATGGCTCATTCAGCTGCCTAAGCATTAACTTGATGTTAGGTTGAATGGAAGAATGCCAATTTAGCCTTACGCCACATATCATCCAACTAACACTGTAAGAGCTATTCTTTCTTAACCTCCCCCCCCGAAGTTGCCCCCACCTCCCGCAAATACTACCATTTTTACAGCATGTACTTCAGAAATTCTTTTGTAAAGGTCCCATCTGTTCTTAATTTCATGCCTAAACACCAAGGGCCAGAATAGGAAACTCTTGCTCACCTTGACTACTTGTGTGAGTAACTGCTCACTAGAGCGGTTTGGCAGTATGACCCCAAGAAAGATTCAAGTACATTTAATGTATTTATAGCAAATTTATTTGACCTTTCAAATGTACTGGCCACTACTACAATTAATTTTTCTAGCTTTGTGATACACGTGATCAGAGTGGCCATCTGTTTCTACAAGTCTTGGATTTCCCCTCCTAGCCTACTTAGCTGTTGAGTCAACACCTGCAATAATAAGTAAATAACTTTTTTTAAAATTAGAGAAACTAAAGTTCGGCTGATATTGAAAATATAAACCTACTGTGAAACAAAAATTACCATTCTACTGCATACTTTTCTTACCAATTAAAACTACAGGGGCAGCTCTAAAACATTATCCATGAGTTGGTATAATGGTATCCTTAAAGGCTCCCATACCTACCATCAAGACATACAGCCTAATCAACAGCTAATAAATTACTTTTTACCTCTACAACCAAAGGTATGTTGGAGGTGGGAGAATGGATGGGGAATAATGAACATCTCATAGGGTTGGATACAAACACCTGTATTCAGCTGGGCCTGTGTATCTGTGGCTGCAGCTAGAATAAGTTTGGCAAGAAAACAAAAGTAAGCAGTTTCCCTTCCACTTCTCACACAAATTTCTTGTTTCCAAAACCAGAAAAAGAAAATTATCAAAAGACCAAAAAAAAAAAAAAATTTCAATGGAACTCAAAGATGCTTGACCCAGGGAGACAGAGATCTCTGTAATGTAAATAGAAAAACTTGAAGAGGGAAATAGCTTGCAGACGAATAATTGGGGAAGCTTGACCCTGGTATTGAGGGAGAGAGAGAAGAATGAAGACTTGTGAAATGTAAATGAAAAATACTTCAGTATAAGCATTTACAGACCAACTGGAATCCCATCTAGCCACAGAATGCTTCAATATGTAATTTTTAAAAGCAATTTAAGGTGCTGCTTATTTTAATAATAACTTCACAGAACTCTGTAATTTGCGATTTAAAATCCATTGAGTAGCTGCATGCAATATCTCACAGGTATTCTATTTCCACAAGTCTTTTAAAGTAGGCAACATTCTGAACAGGCATCCCTACATTACAGAGCATTCTCCTTGAACATACAGGGAACCTTCACAGCTGGAATAACACAGTAGGTTCTAAAGCATTTGAAAAATAAAATCAAGATTAAGATTAACCGAAACATTTTTCTCAGTGATAAATTTAAGCAAATTGAATGTAATTGCCTCAGTTTCATTCAAAGCCAGGGTCTGAGCCGACGTTCCACTGAAGTATTCTTCCTGGCTTTTGCAAGCCTGAGTACATGACATCATTTGGACAATTTGCACATATTTATACAATTTGTCATCATTTTGTCCTTACAGTCTGGTGAGCTACAGGATTTGCCTGCAGGCTTACTTTTCCTCATGCACAGGATGCTTTATGAGAATCATGTGCTTGCAATACTATTTTTAAAAACTGAAAAATATAAGTAAACATTGGGAACCTACTTCATAGTTAAGGTTGATATGAAGAACATATATTAGCAGATAAATGGGAGCTTGAAAATTCTAAACCTCAGCAAGGATGCAGACACAAAAGCTTTCTTTCTAAGGCTACTTTTGACATGGACCTTGACAGCATGGGCCAGGAGTAGTATTTCTGTAGAGATAGGTGAATTTTGTTTTAAGTACCAAATGTAATCAATTTCTGTATATATCATTATTGCACAATTCTGCACAAGACTAAGGGATTATCAAAAGTATTAGGGAGATAATTCTTTGGGATACACTCCAAACTTAACTGATTCATTTGATGTGAAGGGTGGGGGTGGGGAAAATTTTCAAAAACAGGACTCTAAAGTTAGGCTTCTACACGCAGAGTTAGGCACCTAAATAAGTGTCCTGATTTTTAAAATTGCTGAGCACCCATGCATGCCCAGTGAAGTCTTCAGGTGCCCATATTTGGAAAATCTTACTTACCCTTTGTATGTTGGGGGTTCTCTCTATGTCTCCTTCATCCATTCACTGCAGAAGTGGTTCCCAGCTCCTCCTCCTCCTCTTCAAACCCAGCAGTTGAGTCACATTAATTCATGTTCTCAAGGCTATCTGAGACAGGAAAAAGGCTAGAAACTTTAAAAAAGCTGAGATGCTCCTGTATAGTTCTAGCACCCCAGGACACCAACGGACACAGGCTTCGTGGAACTCAAAGCCTGGATTTGTTAACAGCAGTTCTATGTATATTTGGGGCTTTCCTCAGACTAGATAGCTAGATCTGGACTACATCCAGTCAGTAAGGCCCTGATCCTGGGCCAGGAGCCTTGCCATTGTCTTCAATGCAAGCAAATCATGCCAACGGTTTGTAATTTTCTAAGGAGTGTCTCAGTACAAATAATAAAAACGTAGAGCTACAAGGGACTGCAAGAGGTCATCTACTTGACCCTCCTGCGCTGTGACAGGGGTATGTCTAACCTGTTCCTCGAAACCTCCAAGGACAGGGATTCCATAACCTCCTTAGGTAACCTGTCCCAGTGCTTCTCTATCCTGGGTTGGAGGGGACATTGGGAGGGGAGGATGAGAGTGATATGCCATACCTTAGGGGAGTAATATGTACACTTGGAAGGGGCCACAAGACTCTGAAACCTGGAAATCACCCCAGTGATAAGGTGTGTGATTTAGGCTCAGGGAAGTGTGCGATGGAGGTGTGTGAAGAGAACAGAGCAAATACATGGAAGCTAAGCTGTGGAAGGCCTTAAAGGCCAGGATGAGAAACTTGGTTTTGATACAGAAGATGAAAGGAAGTCACTGAAGGGATTTTTAAGTTGACCTTGTGACTTTACGAGATACAATGATTCTGCAAACAGGCGCAGCTAATTAAAATCGTGGGGTTTTTTTTAAAAAAAAACTACTATTATTTCATGAACATACCATGCAAGTTAACAAGCTAATACTACAACATATATATAACCCATCACAGTTTCTTGCGACTCAGGTACCTAAACCAACAGATAAACTAAGGCACCGATCCTGCAAAGACTTAGGTATGTGCTCAATTAGATGTATTGTCTGTAAATCTTTGCAGGATCTGGACCTCCCCATCTGTCAGTGACTCCTGACCACACAAGCACATTTACTCACAATCCAATTTCTAATCAGTATGCACACAGGTTACCAATGCACATATTTGGTACAGTATTGTGTGATATCTTTAGAGAAAAGGCAATGGCCTGCCCATCTCAATAGATACCCTAGAATAAATTTGTTAACTAACTACAAAAGAGTCCATAAAATCAGATGAGGCATGACAGAATTAAAGTCTTTAAGTCAGAGGCTCAGCTGTGGCAAACAGCCAGCTGTGCCACTGCCAGTTAGGCTATGCATATTACCATTACAATTATATCGAGGGGAAATGACTTCATGCACAGGGTATGGCCTGAATATTAAAAATTCCTTCAGCAAAATGAAAGGAGCATTACCGTATGATAGGAAAAGAGTGCAAACATGTTTCATTTTATTTCAACACTGCACTCCAGCAGATGCAATGGTAAGCAAAGGAAATTGCTAGGTCTCAGTTTCATGTTCCACAGTTTTACTGATTGGTGGACAGATTTACAGCACATGTAAGAAACAATTAGAATAGGGACTCCACCAACAACAAAGCGAGAGAATAAATTCCGATAATGAGACGGGAAAAGTACAAGGTAGAAATGATCTATGTGCTTGCATTCAGGGTATAAAATGTCAAAAAGCCCTATGTCAGCGTGAATTGCACTAGGCAACAGCTGGTGTACAGATTACGCGTGCTCTCTCTCTCTCCCTCTCTCCTCCCTCCCCTTTCTTTTATAGGTTTCTTTCCAAAAAACTAGAGAGTTCCCTGAAACACATTGCTATTTATTGGCTGTCAACTGAATAACCATAAATGTTTGGTTGGGAGGGGAAAAAAGAAAGGTTGGGGGGAGCTGGGGAAAAAAACTTCAAAGTTTTCCTGGTCACTTTGAATAGAAAACAAATCTACTGTTTAGTTTCGAAATTGTCAATTTTAATAAAAGAAGTTGTTTTTCAGGGTTAGGGAAATTGCTTTTTATTCCCCCCCCCCTTGCTGTGTTGGATATAGTAGCTGAGTGTCACATTCAAATAAAAGTAAGGAGAAGGTTGGGGGGCGGCGGGGGAGGAGAAAAGTATGAAATGGTGAAACACCGCTGCAACCGGGTACAACTAAAAGAAACCTGTTGCTCATTCACAGCATCTAGTTACATTATGTCCTGGTAGAGTACCCAGTTCCCATGAAGGAGACTTGTTCTATCCTGTAGAAGACACAAGCTATAAAAAAGTAATGATGAATGATAATGTGATCTTATTCTTAATGTGCTTTCAATCCTGATGAACCTCAAAGTACAGTACTGTTCTATGGAGGTATTATAGGGACTGCTTTATCCAGTGATCAAATGCAGCTTCTGCTGGGGTGAAACTGTTTAACAGCCCATATTATACAACCATTTAGAACAAGGAGTGAAGACAATACTGTTTACAGGAGAAAGTGCAGAGGATATTTTGAGGACAATATAGTATCCAAATTGGAATTTGGCTGTGAACTTGGGGTTCCCATCCCAAAGAAAACAAACATACAGATGTGCTACTCACTGAACTTCCTTAACCCTTATTTAAACAGCATTTAAATTAAAAATATCCATGACCAGGAGGACTAGCCTGCTGATGTCTAGCCTTCTTTTACCATGCTTGTCATTCCACAGCATTCCTAGTGCTACTATTGTACCAAAGCAGTGTGATTAAACTGACTGACCTCGTGGCATTAGAATGTGTCCGAGATATCATGTTGTTAAATCAAGGAAGCAAGAATCTTGTGGTCTTACATTTGTCCTTGTTATCACGTATGGGTTTCTACAACAGTGCAAGCTTCTCTTTGGTTTGTGACTGATTTAACAGCTGTTATATGCTTTTTAAGAATAAGCAAGAAAACGAGTCATTGGATGAGATTGTCTAATGTTCAGCATTTAATTTTTAAAGAAGCTATATATTTAGAGTACAGCTGGTCAGTTTACCAAGGATTGTGGTTGATTCTCCAGTCTCTGACAATATTTAAATCAAGGTTGGATGTTTGTCTAAAAGCTATGCTCTCAGAATTATTTTGGGGAAGCTTTATGGCCTGCATTATATGGGAGATCAGACTAGATAATCACAACGGTCCCTTCTGGCCTTGGAATCTATGTAAAATGCATGCATTTTTGAAATGTTGATAATACCTGTTTTCATGCAGAATGTTTGCTGTTTTATGACCAGCTGATTTTTTTTTTTTTTAATTTCAAACCCTCAAAAAAATGGTTGGGAAATGTTTGCATCTTTCATCCAGTTCCAACTTAGAGCCAGATTGGACCCAGCCTTTGAGTGGTAGCAAAGAGACTATGCCCCATTAGGCATCTGTTGCAGGAATTGGGCACACTGGAAGACGTTGCAGTGAGGGAACACAAGGATTGCTCCCAGCTATTGGTGCTCAGTTGTGTGAAAAGACTGGGAGAGACAGGACCATGGCAGATTACAGAGGAAAGTGTACACTGTATCTTCTGTATGAGTAGTGAAATGGCTGCCCTCCCTTAGAGCTGTGGAAGGTGTTGGACAGTGGCTCCTAGAGCCCGTGTTTGTGATGTGTGTCTCCACAACACCTCAGCAAAGGAATGTGGTTATTTCCCACCATTTACCTTAAAATGGACAGAAGAGTTCAACGTCTCCAATATTTCTACAAAGTCAGTTTTAATGGTACATTAATGAGGGAAATACAATGGAAACTTGCATTCCTGTGGAAATGTATACAATCAATGGCATAAACTGGCCCTTGTCTGTTATGGCAAGATGAGCTTGATGTTATGAGCTGGGTGAAACCTTGTTATGGGTTGAGCTAAAATGTCATTGAGATTGATAGGTGTGAATTCACCCTTCAATATACATGACTGTAAGGATAAGCCCCTCCTAAGACAACAGAAGTATGTGAACCCACCCAGGAGCTTTGTGTGTGTGTGTGTGTGTGTGTGTGTGTGTGTGTGAAGGCAAAACAGACAAAAAACTGGGAAAGGCTGAGAGAGGTAGAGACAGCTTGAAGGAGCAGCTGAAAGTACAGGATCTGACCCTGGAAGAAACTGGGGAAGAGGCTTTTGTTCAGAGGTGCAGCCGGAAAAAGGTGTTCTTGGTGCTATGAGCACAAGAAGCTGTTTCCTGACCTTTGATTCCTTCTGTGTTCAGAGAGAAGACTTTGTACATTCTTTATAAATAAACAAAACTGCATCAAAGAAATACCTATCATCCATTTCTCCTCCTAACTGGAACAACCTGTTAGACCCTGATTTTTTTGGCTAGCTGTTCAGGTTAAAAGGGGCAACAGTATTATATACGGACGCTCCCTGGATTATGCAAACCCGACTTACGTAAATCCGGACTTACGGAAAAAATTCCATAAGTTCCGTAAGCTTTTTTTTTTTTTTTTTTGCGTAATTGTTAGGTATACGTTCTTGACTTATGCAAAATCCGAAACGGAACGCTTGCGTAAGTCGGGGAGCGTCTGGTATGTGTCTATGGGCCTTCCACAACAGACTGCCTATCTAGTTGGAAGTCATATGCTGACATTTCCATGTTTGTGTGGTTTAAATGTATATTTTCATATTGCAGGCACAAACTGTCTATTATATTGCATATGTAGAAATGGGTGTGGACTGCAACTCTTCTGAGTGTTTAGGTCTGGCTCTGTTTACAAACCTTGTGACTTGATCCGATCTCTAATGATGATTATTCAGCCATATCCTCCCCCGTGTAGGCTGTTTCCACAGCAAGGAAAGGAAATTCAGCAGGGCTCCCCTTGTGGGTTCCCTACACATTCTGCCCTTGAGAGATGTGTGCTTGCTTCCGCAGTCCCACTGAAGCACCCAAACCACTGGTTTTTGGGGAATCCATGGAAGTACCGTCTATCTCTTCAGAGACCCAGGAGCAGGACTGACAAGGCTTACACTGCCAACTCTGGATCCGGAACCTCCACTTGCACAGATCAGAGGAGATTCGGTTAAGGGTGACACCATGGCAGCCAGTCCTACACAGATTCCATCCAAATCCTCTTCTTTGTCATTCAGGGCTTGGGCACTCATCCTACAGATCCCTCAAGGGATCATCATCAGGGTAAAAACAGCTTGACTTGGCAGGATGTTTCACTTTTCAGTGAATGAGTAAAATGTTCCAGGTCTCTCAGCCACAGACTTGAGGCTCACCCATTTGCTCACAGCTTATATTCCAATCATTCTGGAGCATAAGGGTAAAAAAGCAGCATTTCTAAAGGCATCACTGATGGTTGTGAAATTAACGTCTGTCTTTGGAATTAAAAATTCTGGATTTTCAGCTGCTGTAAATCACTGTAGCTCCGCTGACTTCAGCTGAAGATTTCAGTACATTGAAGAAAGTTATTCCTACCCTATGCCTTCCATCTTTGGATCTCAAAGTGCTTTACAGACATTAATTGAGCCTCAAAACACCCCTGTGATGTACGGACTATAAGCATTATCCCTATTAGGCTTATGGGAAATAGACAGAGGCTGGGATTTTCAGAAGTGCTCAATGCTGGCCCAACTCTGATCCTACTGAAATCAATGGGAGTGTTATAATTGACATGAAATGGAACAGAGTTAGGCCAGCAGTAAGGGACAGATTTTCAAAGGTATTTAGGTGCTGATAGATGCCTCGTGGCATTTTCCCAGCACCTAAGCAGGTTAGGCACTGTCACTGGGGTTCCTATGTTAGGGCACGCCCAGCCCCAGCATTTATCCAGGCATTGCTCTGAGGTGTCCTGGTGTTTCTACCCATCAGTCCGGGCATACGAGGGTCAGCCCTCTGCTTGAGCCCTGGATAGTTTGCCCCAGCCAGGATTTGTCAATAAACACAAATGAAACATCCCACAGCTGGGAAAGAGTCCTCTTCCCTATGAAGTCTTCTGTAAAGCAGTGGGCCCACAGTGAGCTCACAATCTACTTGCAGACAATAGTCCCGTCATAAGTGGACCCAGAACAGGTCCTCCCTTCCTTCAGGGAGGGATGACTGAGGGGTCTTTGCATTTAGCCAGGTCTTGCTCCAGGAACTAAGGACTGGAAAGCTGCTGTCCTTGCTGGTCTGCCATCAACTGAGCTGGATTTCTCCCTGTTAAGCTGCTCCCTCCAATTGTGACATCTCACAGGTGGGGCAGGGCAAGGTCACCTGGGTCCACATTAACCTTGTGTTGCCCAGTGTGGCTTCATATACACCAAACTTCCATTGATTTCAATGGGATTTAGGGACCTGAATATTTTTGAAGGATCTGGGCCTCCCTTTCTGCTTTTTCTTGTTTAAGACACGTAACCTCTCTGTCTCAGTTTCCCTATGTTTATGCCTCCTAGAGGAGTTCTGAGGATTAATGTTTTTCTAAAATATGTCAAATATGTAAGGTGCTATAGAAATCCTAAGTAGTAGTGGTGCTGAATGTTGCCTATTGTATTAACTCACTTTATATAATCTTTCCAGTTTTAATCTGGATTTCTTTAAGGTTAACCATCCCTATAAAACTTATTTCTTTTTTCAGCTCTTGGTATACTTGTTCATTACAAATTAATTTGGATTTCGTTTGTGTATGTCCAAACTAAAGGCAAATTCTGTGTTTTCTTTAAAGGCAATCAGTATTTTGTGTATGATCATTTCATAAAATGGAGTCCCTGAAATTAAAATTCTCTGTGTGGGGGGTGGCAATTTATAGGCAAAAATCACTCTTGAAAGATTATAAATCAATATTTTTATTTATATTCTTGCATGCAGTTTATTTTGTTTATTTTTAATCAAGTCTAAGATGCTTAAAATAAAAGTCTCAGAAATAGGGCGACTAGGAACACAAGTGCAGATCCAGCATATCGCTTAAGCATTTGCTTAAGTGCTTTACAGAATCAGGGCCAGAATGCTCATCATTTTCCAGGCTCAAGCTCAAGGAACTGAAAAGAATTTCACAGAAAACATTCTCAGTAAAAATGATTGGCAAAAATAAAAACAAATACACAGATGAAACAAAAACAAACAAAAAAAGACTTAAAATCTAAACTGGTCCGTCTCAAACTGTGAAGAGGTTAATTCAAAAACTGTGATGTGTATCATTAGGTTTATAAATAAATGTTTTTCTAAAGGTTTGTAGAATTAAAAACATCAGGCTTAAGTCAAGTCAAACTTTTTACCTGTGTTAGGAAGGTGGCAAATTTTACAACATGATTGAGTAATTTTAGTCCTGGTGAGTGCCTTCTATGTCAAGTAATTTCATTTAATATTTGGGCAGATCAATGAAACTTTTAAACCGTTTTACTTGTCATTACTTTATTTTAACTTTTGTCTGTTTTTTCTTGTTGAGTGAGGGATGCATGGGGAAAGGCCTTTGACATTGTGTTGATCAGGAAAATTGAGGTGATAACACAGTCTCTCTTAGCTTTGGATAGATTTCTTTATAACAAAGCCAACCATGTTTATTAGCTGTCCATTGAGACTACAGCCAGACAGATGAATCAAGTGTAAACTTATGGAACAGTGGCTGAGTAGACAGAATTAGAAAAGTATAGATATGTTACACATACTAATTTGGTTAGATATTTTTCAAATGGGAAGAGTGGTTTTAAAGTCTTGGAAATATCTATTTTCCATGGGAAATCGAGCAATTCTGGGTAGTGGGTTGTCGTGCTGTGCAGGAGTCCTAGAGTGATCAGTGACATGGCTAAGCTACAAGATGTCTGCTGCTCATCCTGATGTAACCTAGCTAGTTAGGCCAGGCACAGAGTCCTGATGTTCTTTCTATTTTATTTGGAAGTGATCCAGTGGTCCTTTTGTTGTCTTCAAAATGTAACATTTTTTTTCTGCCACATGGGCGGTTTGACTCTTTCTGGTGAGGGTTTCTGGCCCACATACAAAGTGGCTGTATGTATGGACTGCAGAGTTTGCTCTCTCAATCCAAATGACAAAAGGGTAAATCACTAAGGATTTAGACTGGTGTAAATGAGGGCACGTGATGGGGTGCGTAAATCCCACACTGACGGGGAAGGGGCTTGGGAGTCTCTGTGTGCTAAAGTAGCCCCGCCCCTGTGGCCCTGTCAGTCATGAGTGGTAGGGAGAAGGACTTTAAGTGGAGGAAGCTGCAGTACACAGCGGGGGAAGCCCTGAGAAGGGAGTGACTAGGGTAGCTCCTGGAACAGTAGGAGGAGCCCTCAATCTGCAAACCTCCCAGCTCTGCAAGGAGTCCAGCAAACCCCAGGCCTATGCCCAATGACTCAGCTACCCAGCCATAGGGACTCCAACAAAGCTGCTACCCAGCCACCTCTGAAGTAAAGTGGGGCCTCAGACTTTTTTTGCCTTGTTATTAATCCGAGGAGGGGGTTGGTTTGTGTCAACTTGAACTTTTGCTTCTCCGCACCATGAAGTAAAGTAAGCGGGCCACCAGCAGGATTAAGAGGCTGTGGCCTGTACTAGGCCAACCCCATGGTGAAAACTGCCTGTGGCAAGGGACCCCAGCCCAGCTAGGGAGGCACCCCGGAGAGACTGTCTTTACAGGGCAAAATGTAGCTTTCTGCTGCAGATGGTAAGATTGCTCTTTAACATTCTAGTTTGCATCCCAATATAGTTAGCTGTGTTCCAGCCTCCAGAGCACCTCACTTTGTCATACCACATTCTTCAAAAGAGACCCTTATATGGACCTTCTGACTGAAGAATTAAGAGTGCACTTAACTGTCCTTGCTTCTATCGGAGAGTGCATTTAACCCTGTTTTAATTACGCGTCTAGGATATGAATATCCCCATACTTCACCTAAATAAAACACCAGACATGAAAATGCAGCCTTATTCTTCCAACGCCCTACATATATTTGCATTTCTATATAATTTTCTTTTTTAAAAATAAACCAAACTTTACATAAAAGTTGATAGGATGAATTACATCAGCAACATTTCTCTGTTTTGTAAATATGATTATATTATAACTATTTATTATTTGCACTGTTGTTGTAGCTGTGTCAGTACTGGACACAAGGTGGGTAAGGTAATATCTTTTATTGGACCAACTTCTGTTGATGGAAGGGACATGTTTTTGAGCTCCACAGAGCTCTTCCTGTTTGCCTGAAGAAGAGCTCTGTGGAGCTTGAAAGCTTGTCCCTTCCACAACCAGAAGTTGGTCCAGTAGAAGGTATTGCCTGACCCACCTTGCCTTTCTTTATTTATTATTTGTTAAGCATAAAAAATGTACTGTATGCTGTACCATGGAGGAAAATGGTCACTGTGTGTGACCTAGAGCAGGGATCGGCAACATTTGGCATGCGGCCCGCCAGGGTAAGCCTCCTGGTGGGCTGGGCCAGTTTGTTTATTTGCTGCGTCCGCAGGTTCGGCCGATTGCGGCTCCCACTGGCCACGGTTTGCCGCTCCAGGCCAACGGGGGCTGCGGGAAGCTGTGGCCAGCACATTCCTCGTCCCGCGCTGCTTCCCGCAGCCCCCATTGGCCTAGAACGGTGAACCGCAGCCAGTGGAAGCTGCGATTGGCCAAACCTGCGGACGCAGCAAGTAAACAAACCGGCCCAGCCGGCCAGGGGGCTTACCCTGGCAAGCCGCGTGCCAAACATTGCCAATTCCTGACCTACAGTGTTTAGGTTAATATTAATTGATTATTTCTGGGAAGAAAGAAAGCACTGAACTAGGACTAGGGAAATCTGGGTTCAGTTCTTGGCTCCTTCATAGACTTCTCGTGTGACCTTGGACAAGTTATATCATCACTATGTGCCTCAGTTCCCATGCTTTTGCTTGTGTGTTGTATCCCATTCATCCACTATTTGTCTGTTTTGTTGTGGTATTTGTATGCTATTGAGTGGTAGAGGGCTATAAGAAATACACATCAGAGGGCTTATCTTCACTACCGGGGAGATCGATGCTGCTGCAATCGATGCAGTGGGTGTCGATTTATCAGGTCTAGTGAAGGCCCGCTAAATCGATGGCAGAGCGCTCTCCAATCAACCCTGATACTCCTGCTCCCTGAGAAGAGTAAGGTAATTTGACTGGAGAGTGTCTCCCACCAATGCAGCATAGTAAAGACACCAGTATAAGTCGACCTAAGCTATGTTGACTCCAGCTAAGTGTAACTTAGGTTGATTTACCCCAGTAGTGAAGACAAGCCCAGAGAGACCATACCAAAGAGCGTACAAAAAAGCCTACAATCTAGATGGACAATACAGATGCATCAGATGCACTGGAATGATGAGAAGATGGATTAATAATTATAACAGTGTGAACAATTTTAAAAGAAACAAACAAAAAATTGTAACTAAGTAATACAACATTTCTTTGTTTTTTGCATTAGTGATGGTATTCTAGATAGAAACAGGGGGCTTTAAGAAGTGCTTTGAAAGAGGGGAATATGAACATTCCCTTTGGGGCATCTGCCATTGCCCACTGTCAGAGGACAGGATACTGGGCTTGATGGACCTTTGGTCTGACCCAGTATAGCCGTTCTTATGTTCTTAACAGATTGGAGGAAGGCAGTCCTGGAGACAGAGCGAAGCAAGAAGAACAGAGGGAGAAAAATGATGTAGGAGTGGGATTAGATTACTCCTCTTTAATCTATCGAAAAAGCTGCTGTGAGAATCATCTTCCTCCCCTGCTGTTCTGATTTTGTTACTTTCTGATTGTCACCCTCCTTTGGCTTCTCCTCACCCTGCATATTGTTCTCAACCTCGCATTTAAGATAGGCAGCCGTGGGGTATGTCTCTGCTCTGTGTGGTATCTTCTCATTCAAAACTCACCTCTTCCAGAAGACATGCCTCAGCCAAGCTGCACTCAACCACCTTGCTACTCACAAGAAAAGAAAAAATAGTTTTAAAAGAGAATTTCTCTCTGGGTCATCAAATGCATCTTATGTTATTGATTAATTAATTAACTGTAGGTCTCTCTGGGCAGGGACTGTATCTCTTGCTGTGTCTTGTACACTCCCAAGCATGTCAGTGCTTAAACTAGTAATGAATATTATTAATATTAAATATGGACTCATGAGTTTAGAAAACAATTTTGTTCCAATAGATGGCCACTATTGGGTAATTTTTAGCATTTTTTCCCAACTACAAATTTACTCAATCAACTGATTTAGTTAAGATAAAGGACAATTGTAGCTGTTGAATAGATATCCCGTATACATCCTGACAGCAAAAACAGGCCTCTGCTTTCTTCTGAGTCCAAACTACTGTTACTCCAAATTCAGTAACAAAAGATGTTAACACATCTGCCTCTACCAGATACTGTTGGAGCTTGAGTAAAAGATTTAGTGTATCAATAGCCAGCCTTCTCTTTCTTTATTTGATTTCTTGATCTGACACACAGGTCAAACCAATAAAGCTTTTTATTATTTTTTTTAGCAGTACCTCACTGCAAAAGACACATGACAGCTAGTATGTGAATTGCAGGCAGCAGCCTATTTTTCTGAACCAATAATGCAACATGTTGGAGTGGTTCCTGTTGCCTATAGCCTTGGAAAAACTGTTTTATTGAGAAACATAACTGCAGCCTCTTGTTACACCATTCTGTACAGCGCATGCAATAAATCTTAATTCAGGTCATTGTCATTTTTACTGTTTGTTTGTTTGTTTTGTTTTGTGGTGGGCTATTCAACAGAACACCTAACACTGATGTTCAGGATATTTGCATTGTGTTTACTTTGTGCTTTTGACAGTACTTTAGTTGAAATACACTCCACCTAGATGAAACCTAAGTATCTGAGCTGTGTTCACTGGATCTTCAACTACAGAAGACAAAGGGAAGTTTACCCTTGACTTCAGTGGGCCTTGGGTCAGACCCAATTTTAGTGAAATGCAGAACAGCTGGGGAGGTGAAATAGGGCCCAGGATGCAGGAAGGATGTGCCGCCCCCAATCAGGCACTATGCCATCCTATAGGCTGGAATAGCCATTATAGCTTCTCTGTACCAGCTGTGCAGGGGACTGAGGCCAGTGGATCCATGTTATGCTGAGAAGTGCTGGTGACTCCTTGAATCACAAGCCTCTTTGAGAATGGGTGTGAATGCAACCTTCAACTAATAGAACTATCAGGAGGAGTTAATCAGAAGCCCCCACCCATCCAAGAGAAAAGGGGTTCTGAATCGCTTGTGCCCAAGAGTTTGGCCGAGGGAGTAGTTGATTTTTTCTGAGTACTGGTTTGGGGAAAGTGTATGTGTGAGTGAAGGCAGACTGTACTGAACCTAAGAACACACAGACCAGAGAGAGACAGAGGCAAAAAGTGTGAAAGCCAAGCCATAGCCTCTGAGCACAGTGTGACCCTGGAAAAAGCTAGAGACAGAGTGTAGCGGGGTAGTCACCCCACTCCTGCCCTGAAGGGCTTAAAACAGCCCTGGGAGAGGGCTGCGGTGGGGGAAAAGCTGGGCTGATTGGGGGAAGCAGCCACAGGTGGGGCCACGCCCCAATCAGACCACAGCTGGCCCTATAAGAGGGTTGAGGGCCAGAGAGTGAGATAGAGACTCCCTCTAGCTTCAGAGAGAGAAGGACCTGGCTGCCTGGGAAGCTGAGAAGGGTATGTAGGGTGGAGCAGTGCTGGGGAAGGGCAGAGGGAGCTGGGGAGCTCAGGCCTAGCAAAGCCCCAGGCTCCAGGCTCCAGGCCTAGTTAAGGGCCCACAAAAGGGTACCAGGGCTGCAGAGGGGCAGCCCAGATATAGGAAGAGGTCCAACCCCCATTGCTGATGATGAGTGGTTTATAGACTGCAGTCTGTCCCAAGGAGTGGGGGCTAGATGATGACTGGCAGTAGCCACTGAGGCAAGGGGAGGATAGCGGGTTGGGGGCTCCCTTGGGTGGGGAGACCCAGAGACTGCGAGAGTACTGCAGAGGGCAGAACCCTGAGAGAAATGGCATCAGGGTCTGGGAGGGACACGGAGGCCAGTGGCAGGTGAGACATCAGCCAGCAGAGGGCGCTCCGGAGCTGGAAAAGAGTTAATTCCCTGGACAACCGGCAGGAGGCGCCGCGCCAGTGCATCTTGCTCCGCTACACAGAGCTTTTGGGTCAGTTGGCTAAAGAAGCTTGGGGCTGTAAAAGCTAAGAAACGGCTCCTCTGGTTCTTGGTTCCTCCTGCGTTCAGAGAAGCAGGACTTTGTACATTCCTTGTAAATAAACAAGATTGCATCAAAGATAATACCAGAGTCCATCCATTTCTGCTTCCAGCTGGAACATCCCCTGAACTTTGACTAGACACTCTGACCAAAAAGGGGCCACAATCCACTTAAATATTGTTTTTTGACGCAGCCCCTGGCCTGCCCCTATTGTGACCTTCCATTCCTTACTACATGGGCTCAGAAGAGATCTTGTCCATGGCATGTGGTTGCATAGCAACCCAGTGTAGGAAGTCTAGCAGTAGAGCCTCTGGAGCATCACTATATAGGATTGATATGGTGTAATGGGCCTCACACGGGCCTTCAGCACATGGGCGAATTTCACCTTTAGATTATGGTCATTTGGGCCCTACTCCTGCAATTCACTGCTCCTGTGCAGAGACCCATAGACTCCAGTGGGACTCTTTTTGAGCACAGCAAGTTGCAGGATCCAGATCAATTTCCCATGCTGTTCATATGAGCCTATCACAGAACAATAGGAAGAAGGGAGAGCTTTCTATTTTTAAAAGAAAATGTGAGTGGAAAACCACAAAAAAATGGGAGGAGCATTCAGTGGTTGGTGTCATACTTGAAACTACTTTTGATTATTTATTCTTAAATAGACTATATTTCAAATGGGTCTTTTTAAGGGGACCCAGACATTTCAACAAGAGAAAGGGGAAACGTTGTGAGAGACAACCAAAATTTTGTTCTGCAATGATTTTTTTTAATTAAGACCAAATAAACAGTACTTGTCTCTACTCTGACTGAGATTTATGTTTCAGTTCGTACTGTGCTGCAATAGACTACAACAAGGCCTAGAGCTGAGTCAAGTGAACTTCTCATAAAGGAAGGTTTTATTTCTGGAAAACTACGGTGATTATATATACATCTATGCACACGAACTCTTAGATTATGATGTGGTATAACATAATACCATATGGAAGATCATCTAAAATATCAAAATACATTAATTCTCTTGCCCTGAAGTCCTGCTGGCTGATTACAGACAAGTCATCAGAGGTTTACACTCCAGTAAATTCACTTAGTTTCATAAGCCAGGTATTTCTTAGTGCTGCGATACATTGTATGGCACTGACTCTATTGATCTGATGTTATTAGATATATTAAAACTCTAAAATTGTATTTGAAAAAATATAATGTAATTCTAAAAATTTTCAGAATCTTAAATATTACAGTGCACAAGAACAAAGAACAACATTTTTGGCAAAATCTAATTTGTTTCTGTTACGCTGAATAAATTTGTCTCATTTCTCATAAACTATCTGGTGATTGCTATCCATCTCTTGGGCTGAAATGTGTAGCTTATGGCACAGAAAGAATGATAGCTAGGGACCCAGTCTTATCACTGGATCCTCATGAGTGGCGCCTTGTGTCTGTGTGCAGCCCTATTGAAGCCATGGCGTGTATGTGGACCCAAGCAGACCTAATTGCAGGATTGAAGCCTAGGTTTGTTCACTGAAATTTGATGGTGCTCAAATGAAGCTGTAAATACTGATATGCAGCTGGCCTCTTTTCTTAATGCTGAGCTCGGGTCTTCTTGTGGTGTTTTCATGGTCCCAATATAAGTCGAAGATCAGATTTTTCATTTTTCCATTACCCCTGGTAGAAATCAATACGACCGTGATAATGTATAGAGGAAAAAAGTCACGAAAAATGGTATAGATTTTAATGAGTAAATATGAGAAAGCTGTAATCAGTATCAGGATGGTCCAAAAATGGACAAAGTGCAAAACTGGATGAAATTATTCACTCAGTATTGTTGTTAGATTAGCTAACTGTTTCATGTCATGAACACAGGTGTGAATGAGGCTCTGAGGATGCTTGGTAAAGGGGCCGTTGATGCGTATTCTTCTGCAACCAGTCTGAATAAAGTGACAAAGAGTCCTGTGGCACCTTATAGACTAACAGACGTATTGGAGCATAAGCTTTTGTGGGTGAATACGAAGTGGGTATTCACCCATGAAAGCTTATGCTCCAGATTGAAGTGGGTATTCACCCATGAAAGCTTATGCTCCAATACGTCTGTTAGTCTATAAGGTGCCACAGGACTCTTTGTCGCTTTTTACAGATCCAGACTAACACGGCTACCCCTCTGATACTTGACAGTCTGAATAAGACAACCACCACCCTCTGGATACTCAAAGAGCAAGATTTTTAGCTGATGTAAATCAACATAGTTTGTTTGAAGCTACTGGTGCTATACTAGTTTACAAATCTGGCCCTCTAGAGCTCTCATTTTAGTCCTTCCTTTTATAGTGAACCAAAACAAGGGATACTTGGGCAGAAGCGCAGAATCTATTTTTACTTCACCATCTATCAAAGTAACCCACCCGAATTATCTTGTCATCATTAGCCTTTGGATCTACAGTGCATTGTCATGACACTTGCTATTAAACCAAACTGATTTTTTCCATACACTTTTTCATTTTTACATTGTTTCACTCTAATCCAATTCTTGCTGAAGTCAAGGGAAAGACCCAACTTACTTCAGTGGGAATTGGATCAAGACCATTATAACTACCTTCCTCATGTTTAAAAAAAAAAAAAAAAGGGAAAAAACCTCCATGTCTAAAGTTCTGTGTTTGCCAACATTATCTCTTGAAAGGATTCTTTAGATGACAGTTTCAAATATAATTATATCATGGACACTGTTTATTAGAAACTCAACTCACCTGCTTTGTCAACCATAAAGTTTAGCCTCCCATTTTACATTCTCTAGAAAGCAACTGTTCATTAATTAAGAAATGTTTTACTCAATTATGTCCCACTCTTCCATCAAATCAATTTATTTTCTGGCAATTAAAGATACAGTAGCTATTGTTGCCAATAGTTTGTTTTGTTGCCTCTTTATTCTCTTTTAACATTCTGCCTTAACCATCACTTTTCCTTTCAACAGTTTCTTGCATAGTGCTAGTTTACCCACCTTTATAACCTAAACTATTTTTCACAGATTATTATTAGTATTATGTGTTTTAATATTTATAGAGCATCATCAATGTGCATGACTATACATTTATTTATAGCTATGCACATTGATGGTACTATATATGTGTAATGAATTCTAGGGCCAAATTCTCAGCTGATGTAAATGGGTGAAACTCCACTGAAGTCAGTGGAATGCTGCATAGAATTTGGCAGATGGTATCAGACTGAAGATTCTTAACATACCATGTTTAGATACATACCATCTATTAATGTAAAAAACTTTTTCCAATGAAAGAATTCCAGTTCATCCATCTTTGCTGTTGACCTTTTACTGTATCATATTTATACACCTGTAATGCATTTATTTTTAACTGAGTGACTATTTTCTTATCAATGTTCTTTTTACTGATACTTTCTGTGGGTGACTGGGTAGGAGCCTATTGCTCTGTGTAGATCATGGGATGGAGAGTCAGGAGACTTATCTTACTGTTGTTACCCATGAATCCCTCCATGACTTTGGGTAAGTCATTGCTCCTCTCTGTGGCTCAGTTTGTCTCTGTAAAATGGAGATAAATAATGAAAACTTATCCTCCTAGTAAAGCATTTTGAGTTCTATGTGAAAAGCACTATATAAGCACTAAGTATTAATTGTTAGTATTTATTGCTTTATTGAATTGTTAATTTGTCTACCATCTGCCTTTTTCTCAACAACCACAGTTCCAGTCCTGTTCCCTACTACCTAGCTTCACTTGTACATCTGCTGCTCCTAGCAAATTTCATTGTTTGATCTGAGTACTAATTGCAGTAGTGATTTAAAACACAAACAAGCCATATAATAAGTATACCCCATACTACAAGCTAGGTATCCTCTGGCATAGTATAAAAGATAGGTCAGACTGCAGAAGCCTGCTTCCTATAGAAGACCTACACTGTGTCCTACAAAGAACTTATCAGAAAAAGTGTGGGGAGGGACCTTCCCCATGGAAAACTTGTTAAAAAAAAGTCCCAAAACCAAAAGTTTTTTCTTTTTTTAGTTTTTGATGAAAATTCTATTTTTTTCTTCCGAAAGTAGTCACTTTATTAGAAAATTTTCATTTTGTCAAAAACCCAGTTTTCTGCCAAGAGAAAGTTGGTGACAGAATTTTTTGGACCAGGCCTAGTATTAGCATTATTAGCGTTACATTCAGCTCTGCCCAAACATGGTTTGAATGCACACTGAAGTCCTTACACACTACTCAGAAATGTTTGGTCTACAGCAAATTTCTTTCATTGTGTCTCTAACTTAAAAAAATTAAAAGTGTGGGTGCTTTTAAAGATATTTTGATCATCATCTGCACATCAGTTAAGCAACTGAAAATTTTAAAACAAAAGTAGATTTCTTTGTGTAGGTCATTATTTTCATATTTTGATGCCGTGAGGCAAATGCAGTGTCTAAGGGCTCAATTCTACCATGTTTACTCATGCTGAGTAGTACCTTAGGGCCAAGACCGGCTCCAGGGTTTTTGCCGCCCCAAGCAGCGGAAAAAAAAAAAAAAAAAAGCTGCGATCGCAATCACGATCGGTGGCACTCCAGCAGCAGCTCCACCGCGCCGCTTTGTTCTTCAGTGGGAATTCAGCGGCAGGTGCTTCCCTCCGAGAGGGACCCGCTGCCGAATTGCCGCCGAACAGCCCGACGTGCCGCCCCTTCCCCTTGGCCGCCCCAAGCACCTGCTTGCTGGGCTGGTGCCTGGAGCCGGCCCTGCTTAGGGCTTGTCTACACAGGGAAAAGGCCCAACATAGCTAGTGTGGACTAGCTTGTATGCACCTGCTACTCTGCACTAACTCGCCATGTGGACATGCCTTTGTGTAGTTTAGCTTAATACTCTTTGGAAGTATGTTAACTAAAGCACACAAACTTAGTGCAGAGTAAATGTAACCGCATGGCGAGTTAGTGCAGAGTAGCTAGTGTGCTTTAAATTCTCACCCTTGCTCATTCTACATTAACTTACCCATGTAGACAAGCCCTTAGTCTGAGAGTAGAGTCATTAAAATGAATGCAACTAATTGCTGACAAGGTACTATTCAGCCTGAGTAAAAGGGGCAGAATTAGGCCTTACACGAGAAACATTAATTTAGAGGCAAACAGCAGACTTTGATTAAAGCCAGCTTGGATGTTCTTATTAAGTTTTGCCTCCAGGACGGGATGTGAGTATTTGCATCTTTCTTGTAGTTCTGAAGACCTCTGTCATTGTCCATTTTCTCCCCCTTTACCCACAGTTTAAAGACATCACTCAACATCCTCCTGGTGAGGAGGACTGGACAAAAATCCCTTCAGAAGGATTCTGCTTTTTTCCTTAATCATCCAAACAGCTGTTGGTAAGTGATGTAAGGCATTTCAATCCCTCAGAGACTGAGCACTCACAGCTCCTGATTGCTCAGGGAACAAGAGAGCAAGACTGGGATCCTAAATCAAACCCTGTCTCTCTCCCACTGCGGGACAGATCACGACGACTAGGCCCTCTCATTAGTAATCTTTTCCTCAGTTAAAAGAGACACTGTCCAGTGTTTTATCTTTTAGAGCTTTTAGTATGTTATTTTATATCAGTAGAATTTGTAATATCTTAAAATCTGTGGCATCTTTTGGAACCATATATACTGTATACTTCCATGCCATGACATAGCACCATAAAGCACAAGGCTGTAAAAGCCTATAATAATTTATGAGACTACATTAGATAGCCATGTATAATTTATAAAATGGATATTATGAAAGCAGTAATCTGACTGACTAACAAAGGTTGCAACTATATGGGTGTCTAGTGTGACCACACAAAAAGGATCCATTAGCCAACATTTACTAAACTGTAACAAAGAATATTTTACAAAAAAAGCTACGTATTCCAAGAGATGAAATTACATTGACTAGAGGCAGTTCCTCACCGTGAAGGTGATGTTTTTGACTTTATGCCTCTGAATTAAAGATTTCCCACAATATTCAAATCCAGGTTTCAAACACTCGAAAGTTTAGGGAAGTTTAGAGCTAAGGTTTTATGTCAGCCCATGATAAAGTTACAGGCCACTTGCAAAATATGAATTTGGATCCAGATCTGAGTTCAAATTATGAATCCACCCCAAAGTTCAGGGAGTGTGGATTTGCAGGGTGAGGTGGGATGGGGAGGATACTGGTGATTGAGATCCCTCTCTACTCAGAATTCATCCAAAGAAAATTGTAGCAAAGAGGCGTGGCCACCCTCGGAGGTTGACAGTGAGGGACGGCCAGATGCCCCCTGGTGGGCGGAACCAGGAAGGTCATGCTCACCACGATGGAAGCAGAGGGGCAGGACAGGAACAGGAAGTATAAAAGTGGGCCCTGTAGCTCAGTTGGATGGCAGTTGCCAAAGGAGACAGATGTATTCTCTCCACTGCTGATGCAGGAGCCCGCAGAAGACTTCAGTTACCCTGAGGACTTGCTCAAGCTACCAGAGTTGTCAGACCCAACCAATGCTGAGGAGCTGCTGGGGTTGCTAGCAGTGTACCCTGAGGAGACACCAGACTCTCACCACACGAGGTACCAAACCTTGGGAGAGAAGGAAGTAGGCCAGGAAAACTAGACAACCGTCTGGTAGGGTGCTGGCCTGGTACAAGGTCAGTGTGTTGCTGGTGGATCCCCGCTGACCCAGTGCGGGACCACTCCTCCACTGTTAGGGCCCTGGGCTGGGATGCAGTGGATTCGGGTGGGCCTGAGTCCTCCTACCCCCTGACTCCCCATCCCTGGAGTGGCAGCCTCCCCACCTTCAGCCAGGAGGCCTGTGTGAGTCTACCATCCGCTGAGCTAGGACGCTAGACTGTGTTGGGCTCTCACCCATTGCTGGAGGCCCCTAGGCTACGTTGGGTGCTCACACCTGCCTGAAGGCCAGGCTCCTAGACTCTGACCTGCTCTACCCTTCTTGAGGGCTGGAGCTCTAGACTGCTTGGTGTCCCGCCCTACCCATGGGCCAGGGCCCCTGAACTGTTCATTGCTTTTCCCTGCCTGAGGGTTTGAGCCCTAGAGACAGCTAATTTCCCCCTTGTACAGACTGCCATTCCAGGTGTGTGACAGCAAAGAGGCGTGGTTGCCCTCAGAGACTGACAGTGAGGGATGGCCACGTATGCCTACACAAATATAATAATAAAAAAACCACTAAGGGGAGAAAGATGCCTATGGTGTCATTCCAGCCAGTGGTTTGCCCAGGATGACTTATAGAGAGCAATGTACAACACCTACCTCAACCATTGTTCCTGATCTTTTAATAAACTTTATTCAGTCATTTAATTGTGTTGCTTCCCACAACATCTGACACAAAGGGATTTTTAGTATTATTTTTGGTAGCTTGTAAGGCCACCCACAAGTGTTCAAAAATCATGAATAGCTTCCCTCTAAATCATGAGGTTTTAAAAAATAAATATTGGATTCTTTGTATTATGGTTTTGAGTCTTTGAGATTCACATCTACAAGGGCTCTGCTAGGCCTATAATGCCTACTGAAACCCAGCCTTCACTTAACTTTTGGAGCTGAGCAACCTAGGGCTGACTCCCACTCGCATTGAAGTCAATGGGAATTTTATTGACTTCAAGATGGACAATAGTAGTCTCCTGTGGTCTAGCTTTCTAGATTTGAATCTTATTCACACCCACTATTTGTTTCCTACACTGAAAACTCTGAATGGATCACTCAGTTTATTTAGAGGATGGGCACAGCATGGCTACTGGTATTGTGAACTTGCCCATGCTGCCTTGCAGGGTTCCTCAAAACAGACCTGATCAGACTGTCTTGGGGATTAGAGAATAATTTATGTCCAATGCAAAATCCATGATCTCTCCTGAGACTGCCAGCCACAGTGCTAAGAGGGGAGGTGGTACAACCAATGGAACAGTGTATTATGTCTCTACTTCTTTGCCTGATCCACAGAGGGTGCTAGTAGAAGTGGGTGGGAAATAGTTTTACTGAAAAGCTGTTTTGAAAACTTCCCCACCAGCTTTAGGTATGAGTCTGTGGCATCCCCCAGTGACTGCGCTTTACTCTTCGCTCAAATTCTAGAGAATCATATTTTCAACTCAACCCCTGTTGTTTGCAAAGATAGTAGTTGTCACAACAGCTTTTAGGAACTGGACTGAGGCCACTAAAATCATTTCACATAGGCCACTTCTTCTTTCATCTGCATCACAGGTTGCTATCTCAATTGTTCAGCCATCTAAATGTTGCATCATCAAGGATAGCAAGGTGTTACAGTCCACCCCTCAATCTTCTAGTTGTGCACGTCTCCATCACATATTTGACCGTCTGCATTGCTGCCCCATGGTCACACTGAAGATTGAGCTAAGCTAAATGTCTGCATTATGGCAGACACTTTGGCCATTCCAGTCAGCAACATGTTAAACCTTGTCCGGGATCTGTGTCCCAGGTTGCAAACAGGTGGATGTAAGTTACGGCTTCTGAAATTTGTCAGCATTCCTATCTCTATCCCAGAGTTGCGGCCGTTCTGCGAGGACATAGCTGTCAGCCCAGACTGGCACTGGGCTAGAAGCACTGGACATGAGTGCATGAATGGCTGCTGCAAAAGGGTGTCATGAAGTCAGTCAGGGCACATCAGCAGGAACTGCAGGTGTAGGTGTTATCTTCTAGAGGCAGACAGACATAGGCCATGGAACAGCCAACAGATGGTAAAAACCTTTGGTCACTACCAGACTGGACTGGATTTGAACTGTTGTTTCAAGAATGAAAAGTTTCTACTATTCCCATCAGCCACCTCCTGAGACCCCAGTATATTTTGCTAACGCTACCCACATATCATTGAATGATATGATATAATAGGGAAGCCGTGTGAAGTAGCAGAGAGGGCACCCATCTGCAAATTAGGATGTTCTGTTCCTGGTAGAGCTGATTTAAAAAGCTTTTTTCAATGACTGACAATTTACACACACCCACACACACACACAAATCCATTTCCTTCAACATTTTCAGATTTTTTTTTTTTACATAAAAGTATTCATTCCATCGGTTCTAATAGATACATTTTTATTTCAGTTTTCAAAAACTGCAGAAATTTTGGTTTTCACTTTTCACTCTGCTGATTTTTGGATCCCCTACCCTTTCTCTTGCTCTTTTCTTTCTCTAGTCTTTTTTCCACAGGAATGGGGGAGGAAGGGGCCCAAAAAACAAAACCAATGAATTGAAAACAACCAAACAAAACAAAACAAAAAAAAGGAAATGTGAAACAATACTAAAATGGTAGATGCATTTTGTTTCATTGGGGAAAATTTTCAAAAAAAATTGTGCAAAAATTTCAAATGAAATTTTTTTTTGTTTCATTTAAAAATGTTTACAGAAAATATTTCTGTCTCTCTTAGGTACTTATATGGGCCCGTCCTTGTAGTATATGAGTGCTCGTAATCTTTAATGTATTTATCATCACACCGCTACTGTGAGGTAGAGAAATGCTATTATTCCTACTTTACAGATGGGGAACTGGGCCGCAAAGAGATTAAGGCCCAGATTTTCAAAGGTATTTAAGTGCCACAAGATGCAGATAGGTACTTTATGGGATTCTTAAAGCACCTAAGCAGGTTAGAGACCTAACTCCTATTGAAATCCACAGTTAGCTGCCTAGCCTGCTTAGGTGATTTTGAAAATCCCACTAGGTTCCTACCTACATCTGGCCTTTGAAAATCTCGCCCTAAGTGCCTTGCCTCAGATCACAGAGGCGGGGACTATGGCAGAGCAGGGAACAAAGCTTTTTCAGCCAGCCTTAATTCTCACCTTTGCTACTGACCTGCTGTGTAACATTGAGCAAGTCACGTCACCTCTCTGTGTTTCTCTCTCCCCTCTCATGCTCAGTCTATCTTTTCTATTTAGATTGTAAGTCCATCAAGGCAGGGACCATCTCTTACTATTAGAGCTGACGGGTGAAATTCCCATGAAACATTTTTCTGTCAGAATTTGTTGATTTTATCAAAATGTTTCATGGAAATGTTTTGACTTTGACAAGGTTCTGAGGGAAACCTGCCTGGTTTCTGCCCGCTCGCCTGCCAAGGCTCCAAGTCAGCTGACCATGCAGACTCCCAGGAACCTCAGGGCTTCCTGATTCCTGGGAGTTGGGCAGCTCAGGCAGCCAGCTGCCCTGGGACTTGGGGAGCAATAGGAGCCCTGGCTCCCAAGCTCTCAGGCTTCTAGCTCCTTGGCAACCCACCAGATAGGCTTCCGAGGACCAAGACCTTCCCAGGTCCTGGGCAGCCCACCAGGCTGGCTGCCATGGATCCAGGGACCCTGCAAGCCCTGGCAGCTGCTAATTGAAATTGCCATTGTTGTCAGTTTCAGGGCTGCCCATCATTGGACACTGTGTTTTCCACAGTACCTTACACAGCAGGGCTCCAGTCTCAGTTGGGGCTACTATATGCTAGTTGAATATGAACAATACATTGCTGTACTACTATATAGTAAGTGCCAACAATGTGCTTAGTGATCTGCAAATACAAAAGATGACCGTGACCCTTTTCTAAGAGATTTATAATCTAACACAGACAGTCAGTATAGTGCAAACACATAACACACTGGGTGATGGTCTTTTCTCAAAACATGGTGGCATACTTTTTTAACCTAGTTCTGATGCTGTGTGAAGACTTCATAGAAGAAGTGAACTTTAAGGAGGAATTTAAATCAAGAGGAGAAGGTTGATTAGCATGGTAGGACAGGATGGGAGTTCCTAGGAATGTATATGAAATGTAGTATATACACATAGATATGTCTGAATGATTGTAAGTTATATGTAAAGCCCAACTGTTGGTTTTTTTCATTGAGGAACCAATTCAAGAGATTTGATGTAAATGATGTTGTCTATTGGAACATGCACTTGTTTATTTTGAAAAGTTACAGTTTGTGAAAGCAGCAGGGTAATGGAACATTCATGAACCAACTGTCCTTCACTTACAGTAGGGCACAGAAAAGCACCTTAAAACTTTCTGCTTAAGATGCTCCAGCTCTATTAAATGATGAAGCCAATGTCAGCCAATGAATCCCTCACTTCTTTCATCTTTGGTTTTCCTTTGGACTCTTCCTCCTACATGTGGGTATCCCTGTGCTATTGCCAATTGCCCTTTTAACCAGCATACTAGCAGTCCAGAGCTGCTTAGCAGCTTGAGATCTCTCAGAAATGCTCTGTTTCCCAGGAGCCAACCTGGCTGGATGAAAGTTGGTGCTTCTATAGTTGCAGACCTTATCCTATAATATCTGAAGTGAAATCTGGTGAAAATCTTCCATATTTCCCTTTAGTATGGCTGGCACAGTGTCAGCTTGACTTTCAGTTCATTTTAATTCAATTAGCATGGCAATAACCTTAAATGCCACCTTCTCCATTTTCAACAAAATATGGACAAATTTTACATGGTTCCTATAATCAGTGCTTGATTGTATATTTAGTGTCAGCTATTTTTCCTCTCATGGTCTCTAGAAACCTCTTTGTTGGAGGCATTTTAAAAAAATCCACAGAGAAACTGCATATTTTGACTAACAAAAGCAGCAGCAGCCTTTTCCTCCATAAATCACATTTTGCAAAATATCACTTGCCTGAGCGGGGCTCAGTTTTGTAAAACAAACAGGGCCATTGTTCTAGCCAGCTTCTAGAAAGGGTGGCATCTGAAAAATGGTCAGCCAGTGCATACCTGATTGTTCAGCCAGTGTTCCACCAGATTGGTGTCAGCTGGGTTTGCCCTTAAGGTTGCACTCCCCTGAGGCACTACAAATGGAGGCTGCTAACACAAAAAAGAGCAGCCACTAAGCAGCAGGTGGCCCCGCTGAGGTAATCAGGATCACATTCAACTGGGAAGCAGTCTCAATTTTCAGCCCAGTGTCTGCCAAGGGGCCTGGAGCTGCCTTGTTAATGCTACAGGGAACACGTGGGACACATTGACTGCATTAATTGTCCCCACTCATTCAGAGGTGGATGAATTATAATGTTACCACTCCAGGGTAAAGCAAACACCTATCATAACAATCATGTCATTAGTGTGCAGATGCTGGTTGCTCTGCTTAACCTTTTGTATCTTTCTTTTTTTTAATAGCGTGCAATAAGAATAATTTTTATTGTTTTTCTTATAATTGATTTTTAGGTTATAAGTGTTGAGTAAACCCTTGAAACAAGCAGAGCCACATTATTCAACAACTAGGAATAAAAGCAGACTGGCAAAACCCAGATTAAGATTCCTTTTGAGAGAAACAGCAGGCTTTTAAAAGTTTTTGCTTTAAGTGCAGATTTATCCTGTGCTGTGTGACTGACAGTTTTTGTTCATGTGGTATTGGCTCCAAACGACACATGGTATTAAAAAAAAAAATCTTAAAAATGCTTCCAATCTAACTGTAGTTATCCAGGACCAAAGACAGAGAGTCACCATATTCTGGTTTGGGAAAAATACTATTTATGCCTCTAAAATCTGCAACCAACACCTTAGTGTGTGTGTATGATATATCTATGCAATATATATACACACACATGGTATTATACCTGTTTTTTGTTAATCTGTGACAAGATTAATTTTGTTGTTACACACAAAAGGAGAATAATATATATGTTAAAAAAATAAAAATCTACTTTGACTGGTTAAGGTGTATCTAATCACAGGTGCACCAGAGAAAATGTAGTGGCAATTTTGTCCATGAAGTTTCTTTGCATGTTACATCATCACTCCTGAGGTCCCTTCCAACCCTGATATTCTATGATTCTATTCTGTAATTAGTGATCCTGAATTGGCAACGTGTTCAGTTGCAACTACCACACCTCTAAAACTTCCATAATTAATCAAGCAATGCTTTCACATATGAGTAGCTTTACTCATCTAGTCAGGAAAGTAAAGTTGCTTGTCTGTTCAAGAATTTGCTAGGCTTGGCACTAGGTAGGATCCTGATTCTGCTTTAGGATTCACTAACATAGAGCCCCATTCCAGTATAGAATCCTGTTGAAGTCAATGAACTGAGTTCTGTACTGTTATTGATTAATATCACAATATGTATTGCTGTGGTCCCTAGAGGTTAACCAGGTCAGGGCCCATTTGTTCCAGGTGCTGTACAAATATATAGAAAAGGACACTCCCTGCCCCATAGGCCTTACAAACTAAGGCCCCATTTCTGCAAAACTTACAAACATGCTTAACATTACAAAATGTGAATAATCTTATTGGCTTCAATGGGACTACTCATACTGCACTTAAGCATGTGCATAAGCCTTTGCAGAATCAGGACCTAAAAGACAAGATTTAACAGATGGGCAAGACAAACGAGTGGGCAGAAAGGATGAGGTGATAATAATAACAGGGTGTATTGGAATAGGCTATCAGGCTATAATTCATAGACCTACTAAACCAATCAGTAACAGTAATCGCAACTTGTCATTATAATTGTGGATCCCAATGCAGAATCAGGGACTAATATCAGACATGATATAACAAGAGGGTAACAATGGAACAGAAAGGATAGGGCAGGAATGACTGGATACCTTGGTTACTGAGCACTGGCTAGTACATCACATGATGAGGTTAAGGTTTTATGGTTATTGTTTTGGCATTTTTGAAGGTAAGGAGACATTTCAGCTGGCTAATTTAGTGTAGGCATATGTGGTTTATGAAACACAGAAACCATTTAAATTGTTTAGTTACGTTAGTCACAGGCTAATATGTAAATATATTTCAGATATGCCTGTTAAAACTATGTTGTTTATGAAAATCACTATGTCAATCCTTTTGGATAGATTTCCAAAGTGAAGCGTTTCAAGTAAATTTATGTTTCATAATCAGTAGAAGGTGTGTGTGCTTGACATCAGAGTTTAATATTATTATTATGGATTCATCTTTCTGGGAAGAATAGCATTTTCTTGTCTGCTATATTTCCAGAATACAGGCCCTTTAATGTTGCAAACAAATATATATAAATTGTAATATTTTCTCTATGCTTACCCCCTTGATTGCTTGTGTAAACACTGTGAAGGGGCAAAATTGATCTTTCAAGGTTACCTTGGTCTTATACACACAAGTCCATACTGATAAACATAAAACTCTGCAGTTTCAATGCAATGCTTTTTATGGAAAAATAAATAAATAAATCTGCAATGGTATCCAGTTTGACCTATCTATTTTCAAATAGAATTTACAGTATGTTTTTTCAAGCATGCACATTTAGTTGATTGAAAATAAACAATGTTATTCAGCTGCAGCTGGGTGTTTGAGTGTGTGTGTTTTTTCCCCACTAGTATCCTAGGCTTAAAATCAACTTTATTCAGACATGTTATTTTTTCTAGTCTCCAAAAAAAATTACCGTAAAAATGAACCCATATGAAAATGAGCTCTTGCATGTAAAATATTTTCCCACCCATTACTGCTGGTGAATGTTTTTACTTAGCTTGTTCAACGTGGCACGCCTGCACAAATAATGAATGTGCACTGCCTGCACATCAATTCTCACATTTTTTGACTTGTATACAACACAGATCTCCTGTATATTTTGAACTGAACCCTCTCTTTATAATAAGCTTTCCACTGTGGACCAGTAAAATGATTGTTGATTAATTCATGCTCCTGTGAAATGCCAGTGCTCCAGAAACTGGCTTTTTTAAAAAAAATGTGCTGTTTATCATAAAAAAAAGTTTTTGATAATCCTTTGAAGATGAAGGGAAAGAACAATTTAACCTAAAGATGACATTGGTTGCAATTTGCTATAAATGGCTGCAGGAACAAAATTATTCAAACATGAAAATCTTGTGGAGCGAGATTCTCAGATGGTGTAAATCAACATCCACTGAAGTCAATGGAGCATCACTGGATTTACACCACTTGAGAAACTGCTCGGTAACATATTTGCTTTTGTTTAAAAAAAAAATTAAGGATTGTTTTATACCTAAACAAGTGCATTATTAAAATAGCTGATGGTTTCCTATGTAATATATCTGTAGTTATATTAACTCTATTGCTGTAATGGTTTAAGAAATAGCCCTGAATGCAATGTTATATTTCCTTAAACTATTCATAAATATTTTAAAAGTTAATTAGGAGACTACAGGTATGAATAGGCCAAGATTTATTTATAATTAAAAGCTGATATCAGATGTCACCTCTTCTGATACAGAACATGTTTCTACGGTTTTCCAAAGTGAACAGAATTGGGATGACACTTTACCACTGTAAACTTGTTAGAAAGACTCACTGATGGTAATGAGAGGAGTTTCTTGGGTTTAGTTTGTTTGTTGCCTTGTTTTTAACAAGCAGGTAAAGTACATGATAGAAATAGTAAAATCTGCATTCCAATTATTTCACTGATATATTAAATCACAGTGTAATTTTGGTATAAATTGCCATCTGACCTTTATATGATGCTTCCTAGCGTTCTATGCCAATTGTTCAGTCTCTCTCAACCAAAATATGAACACAAAACTGGACTGGTGGCTGACAGTGTAATCTTTCAGTGAAACAAATGTGTTTTTTTTCACAAAGTCTTAATTAGGATACTTCTCACAAGGTGGAACTCAAGGAGAGAAAAATAGACTATCCAGACCCCAAACTTGTGGGAAATTCAGTGAACAAAACAAACACCTGAAAAAAAATGTTGGTTATGTGTTTGGCACTAAAATATAATCTATATGTCTGGATGTATATAGGTTCTGGGGTGTCCTTATAGATTATTATTATTATTGTTTATTTATTTGTATTGTTGTAGTGCCTAAAGTCATGGACCAGAATGCTCATTGTGCTTGGTGCTGTACAAACACAGAAAAAAAGGATAATCCCAGCCCCAAAGTTTACAATCTATTATATTGCTCTTCCTACAGTCTTATTAAGTTGTCAGTACAGTCGTAGAGAAAATTCTTATAACCCACCCAGAGTTATACAGTAACTTGACCTGCTGACCAGGTTACATACAGTGTTTATAAAATTATTACACCTCAGTATGTTTAGATTATTTCTTAGCAATCCAATGGCTGTCACATGAAGTTTGAAAGAAACACTAGCATGGTAACCTTTAATGAGGCTCTGATTTAATTTCTCTGCTTCCTACAAGGCTTGGCATTTTTACTGGTATAGATAATATCAAGCCCAATTCTGAAAAATCTTAAAACAAATAGAGTCCATGCGACTTTTGCTTGAGTAAGAACTTAAAAATTGGGTACTGTATCTCCAAAACAACAAGCAGCTTTGAGACAAGTGCATTATGGTCTCTCAGGAACAAATCTGCCTCTCAGTTTCCTTGCTTTGGTGTAATGAAAGCATTTGGCAGGTAATTGCCACACTTTTTTCATTTACTTTTTTGTTAAGCTGTGTTCTGAACTGTAGTAAAGGGAGATTTCTTAGTCAAATTCTCTTCTCATTATATCTTGCAACTGTGTGCAGAATTTGTTCCTGGGGTCCAAAGTAAGATTCACCTATAGTAGATAAATGAAACACACATTGTTCAACACAAACCAACAAGGATATCTTTAACACATGCTTATGTTTATGTGCTATATATATAAATGTACTAACAGAAAATGGCCAGAAAGCTAGAAGGATGGATTTGAGAGTTAGACAGCCATTAAAGATTATGGGCCAAATGCACCTGAGCAACATTATTGATGGTCTACATACAGAATTTAGCTCTATGAATTTCACAGTGTATCACAATTATAAAAACATCATGTGGTCATGGTTAAATTACTAATTTCTTACTGACATCAGGGGTGTGTTGGTGGTTACACATTAGAGCGTACACTTCCAGGCTTCTTTATATACCGGTAATTACAAGAATCTATGGAGTAATGTAATGCCTACCAGTGTATTTTAATTCTTGTGGTGTTTTCCCCCCTGTATTCCTATTTAGGACTTTAACACAATAAGGCTAAATAGACAATAAAGAAGCTATGATATAGAGGTGAGAACATAATTAATTAAAACTAGAATAGAAGTGTATTGAAAAGAAAAGAAAGCTAAAGGGCTAAATTTGAATTGAAATCTCCCCTACTAAAACCAGGGGTTTTGCTCTTATCTGTTACCATTCACGTCTGGATACAGTCAGAGACCATTTTTGTCAGCCATCTGCATAGTACCTGCTGTTCTGTATACAATAATCAGAATAATTGCTACCGATTTAAAAACAAAAAACAAAAACAGCTGACATCTAGTGTGTGTTGAAAGATCACCTCCACTGCTCAGCCATGATAGGAACTAAACTGATAAACTCCCGAGTAGGTTTTGACACACACACAAGTTTGTATATCAAGTTTGTCCTTGAACACAGTGGAAATGATCTGTTGTTCACCAGCACTGAAGCCATAGTCAGAGTCCAGACAATCCAATTTGTGAGGGAGAGGTGACAGTTCTGTACCCATAAACACATTCCTCCCAAGTTGTACTTGTGCAGTGTTAAGATATGTGAGGTTTAGAATTGCTAAAGCTAATGATGCTGCCAAGATACAAGACGAGGCAGGTATATTTTTAGTAATTCCTCCATTTCCTGAATATCTGACCTACACTTTTTGGGTTCTAGTTTCTTCAGGTATTGGAATACCTGAATAACTTAGACCTGCCTAAGGACTAATCTGATTTTATTTTTACTCGAAAGAAAGAAAAGGGGGGGGGGGGAAGAGCCCATTTATGGATTTGTTCATTCCAGTTCCTTCTCTTTTCATTTGTTCTCTGCTGACCACTTTGGATTTGTATCTTCTCCCACCATCCCCCAGCTGCACACCAGCCATCTCAGCCATTGCATAGCCACAGACTTGAAGATATATGAAAATCTTGGTGTAAAGAGTGCAAGTCATTGCACTTTCATGTGCAGAACGCTTATGCTTTGACTTCTCTGGATTTGAAATAAAATTCAAAGACTTTTGCAAATAAATAGTGATTTTGTAAATATCTGTATATGCTGTGTAAGACATTTCCTCTGCTTAGTGAGATTTTTGTGCTATAATAATCCATAAGACCTGTTTAGTTCAGTACGATTTTGATTTCTATTGAAATGCAGCATATAACACAGACATACTGGCGCAGTACCTGTTTTTCCATTTACCTAGCAAATCACATTTATTTTGCATGGTGCTTTTACATAAGGCCAATAATATCACCTTACTCCATTCTGTAAATCATGACATATATTATTAATTCAATGTTCTATAAGAATTCAAGTTGGGAGGAGTAACTCAGTTTTCAAGGAGTATCTCTTGGACACTATAAAAGGCTATGGTAGTAATTAGTCTTTTAAATAATTCCTTATGTCCTTAAGCATATTATGTAAATATAGTACACGTCAGATGTGTGTGTGTGTGTGTGTGTGTGTGTGAGAGAGAGAGAGAGAGAGAGAGAGAGATTTCTTGCTATATTTGCATTGCTGCATTTGTAACTGAGCTGAAATGATGAAGCAATTTGTAGTGGTGTCAGTGACTCCTCAGGGGATACTCTATGAATGCATGTCATTAGATGCAACACAATTTGCTTGGCTTTTTGCTCACTGTGTGTCGCCTGTGCATGATTTTTGTGAGGTTTTGATATTGGATTTTAAGAGTGTTAATGTTTTGTTAATTTTAAATAAACCTGAATGTTCCTGTTTCCCCTGCCCAGACTGCTTGGCAACCCAGAAATTATTCTCTACTGTTTTCTAGAATATTCTTACTTAGACTGAAAGGGGTTAATTTAACCAATGCGGGGGTAACGGGGGAAGAGGTATTGGAGGATGGCTTACAAGGCCCTCTGCACTGCTTAAGCACTGAGATGTGTAGGTTAAAGGGATGTGGGTGGACCTGCCAATGGGCTGGGGGGAAGAGTGCTTCCTGCTGCATGCTACTGGAGGGGAGCCCTGAAGATATGAGCACGTTGGAGAAATTTGGGGCCAGACTGGTAATGGACCATGGGATTTCAGCATTGCAGATGCTGTAGTCCTAGCACCCCCTCTAAGGAGTGCAGAGTTCAGTGGCTTCTTCTCCAGGCAATGGGCTAAAACATTGGTCATGGAGGGGCTGGGTTGCAGCTTCACAACTTGCCTTGGGGTTGGGGGAATGAACTCCATTCTCCCTTCTCCTTGTTTACCGCCTACATACAAAGCCTGTGGTTTAGCTTTTAGGTTAGATTAAATCAATATTTACAATCTTATAAAATAAGCTCACAAATAAAGTATATTTTAACAAATCCAAGTATCATCATTGCAAAAGCACTGAGCACATAAATAGCACTTGACATCCTCTAACTGCTTTGTACATATTAAGTGCAACACGGAAGAGAACCAGATAACCTTTTCAAGACAGTCAACTAGCAACGGGCTGATAGTTTGTATCAAATATTTATTTGAGTAATTCTAATCTGTCTGTCGTTGCTGTTTGTTCGCAAATTGTCCAAGCACAGCTGGCAATTTTCTCAATTCTATTTGTCAGGTACAATTGTGGAAATGCCAGGTCAATTAATATACCCTAGTTCACTAACAGCAACCACCAGCGCCTTTCTTATCCCTTCCCCATCCCAGTCTCACCAGAAAGATATGAAGTAATATTCTCCTTACTTTTAGTTACAGGTGAGCCAAAGTACTTCAGATGACCCCAAATGAGTTAAAATACACCTTAAAAATGACAGAGAAATACAGTGTAAATCAAAAAAATGAAAAGAATCTGTTACGTGTATAAGTGCCAGGACATGAGTTCATGTTTCCCGTGGATGAGGCAGTGAGCTCACCACAGCTTAAAGCAGCTGAAGGGAACTCTAACTGTTGTAGGAGAAAAACAACAGTGAACTCAGATCCTGGAGGTTGAACCCTGGGCGGTTTAGTCTTAGAATGTACACAGGCTTCAGATGTTTGCATGGCACATGCACACACCGTTCTGTATGGATCCAATGGTCCTCACTCAGGCAAACCTCCCAATGAATCTTCCAATGAAAATGAAAGTGCATTTCAATGACACTTACCTCCTTTGTAAAAATACTTTGAGATTGACAATGAAAAGCCCTATGTAGGAGTTAGGTATTATTATTATAATTCTTTCTTCCCCTTACTATCTTCCCATCAATTAGAGGATGTTTGACTACCCTGGCAAATGAATGAGTGACTTTGTGATCAGAGCAGCTTGTAATATGATGGCGAAATGAAATCTGTGCCTGACAAAGTAGAGTTCAACTTAAAAATAATGTTAATAAAAAAAAACCCTGTTGGTTTACTTCACATTAAGAATTTGATTTTGTAGTTTATACTATTACAGGGCAATGAAATCTGCCCTGAAGAAAATTTTCAAAATACATGCACCTCACTGAGACTTTATAATCCTTTTATAATGAAAATTGCTTTTTTTTTTAAAATGTTATCTGGCACAAATTTACCTGACCTCACTGACTCCATGGATTGAGCCATTTTGCCCAGAGTATTTTTCTGCAAGTAATGCTAACCACATTGTTCTTTAGATTAATTTTCAAAAGGAGGCTGTAGCTCTTGGGCTGTAGCTGAGAGTGGTACTTCTATGTTCTCTTCCCAGTTCTGCCATTGCCTTATTCTGTGAATCTGGGCAAAGCACTTTATTGTGTTCATGCCTCAGTTTACCCTTCCACAAAGAGGGTAGAGTATCTGTAGCACTCAGTGGGGGTGTGAGGTTTGTTTAATTTATATGTGAATGTATATAATAAGAATAAAAGCAGACTGAGATCCTTGGATGAAAGGAACAATGGGATCAGTCCTGCAATGTTCTCAGCACTCTGGCCCTGACACTGCAAAGCACTTACATATATGTCTAACTTTAACACGGGAGCAGTCTCCTTGAAGTCAAACTTAAGCATGTGTTTAAGTCCTTTGCAGGATTGTGATCAGAGTGCTCAGTGCCATACAGGATTGAGCCCTGAATAAGTATAGAGCATTATTACTTAATCCCTTTGTACTTCATGAGTCTCTCATAATTGCAGCTGTACTACACAGTCTGCCTTGCTGAGCCAGGCTTTCTAACATACGTCAGGCCATGAAGATACTTGGCTGAGCAACAAATAACTCACACCTGCTTTTCTTCATGGTTGTAATGTACTTTTGTGCTGCCACTCTGGCGCCAATGCTTCCTGCAGCCTATCTATCTGTCTTTGCCTTTTCTCACTCAAGGTAAGGTGTGAAACAGACACAGAAGGGGCTAGAGAGAGGCTGTTGCCATGGTGGGGCTAGAGGAGGCTCAGCTGTCACTCAACTCCCTCTTAAAGCTACACTACCCTTGTTCAATCTAAATAATGGGTCCGTAGGCCAAGTAATAGGTCCAATGGGTCTATTACCCATTTTTATTGCATAGCAAAGTAAATGGGCCAGTAAAACTAACACGCTGCCCCAGGGCTGCAATAATTTACACACCTTCTTACACCTTCCTTTTTTCCCCCCTTCAGAGTTGCTTTAGTGAACTTTTCCAACATTTCAGGTAGGGCTTTTGTGAATTCATCAGTAGAGAAGGCAGCAATTGAATAAGACAGTATTTTAAAGTGTTGCATGTTTGTTTACAGGGGCTCATGGCTGGCCTTTATTACTTGATTATACATTCATGCAGTACCTAATGAGATCACATTTTACTCTGCCTACATTGTTTAGTAGCGAGGACATAAAATAAAAGAGTATAGGCTATCAGGTTTGACTGCCCGAGAGAATGTTTTTTTTCCATGTAGCTAAGGAAGGGGTGATTTCCTATTGAACCAAACTGAGGTACTGAGGAAAAGAGCATTCTTTCCTAAATAGCAACAATTATGCATTTGGGAGCCACTAGTAAATGAGATTCTGATTCCCTGCTCAACCATAGTTCTTCTGAGCTGGAAAACCTAACAGAAACACTACCAGATCAAAGGGTAGATCTGTACCTGGGACTGATTAGAGAACAACTGCAGAGGTGCTGCTTTTCCTTCTCAAAGCTTATTCATGTTTTTTCCTTTTTTTTTTAAACATGTGTTTTAATGGTAGAGTAGAGAATGACCCCTTCCCTTTTCGGTTAATTCCCACTCATCCGTTAGTTGTGCAAGTGCAAATTTCTTATGGACAAGTGTAGATGAGGGATCACAATGATAATGAAAAACACTGAACGTGCAGGGAATAGTAAAAAAAAAAAAAAAAAAATCTGGACAGGATTCCCATGAGATCTCCAGTGCTTTCTGCCTTTCGTGAGAGCAGTATTTTGGACAGTGTTTTCTCACTTCTGTTTCTGGTCCTAGCCAGAAAGTATGAAACTATAAGAAAATATTTTTAATCAAACTTTTTTGAACAGCTTTGGCCAAAAGTAGGAACATAGGAATCCCCAAACTGGATCAGACCAGAAGTCCAATGACTCCAGTATCCTGTCGCTGACAGTGATTAGTTAGTACCAGTTGCTTTACACGAACATGCAAGAAACCCCACAGTAGATAGTTATAGAATAATCTGCCTACAGGAAGAGTTTCCTTCTAGCCCCCATTAGTTAGAAGTTGGTTTATGGCCTGCATTAAAATTATGGGATTAGGCGCATGTGGGCTGATATCCTTTCCAAACTCCTAGGGCGTGTCAACATGGCCCTGCAGTATGGATTACAGGGGTGTGAGTTGCAGCACCCACTAAAGTGTTGTGCTGTAATTGCCCCAGTTAGACCCTGCTACTCTGAACTAAAGGTACCTATTTGGCATTAACATAGTCCTGTTTCAAACAGAACTACATTAATGGAAATTAGGTACTTTTTAGTTCATGCTAGCAGGGTTTACACAAGGAAATTACAGAGCAACAGTTTAGTGCATGCAGCAAATACCACCCACATAAATCAATGGGTTGGGAAAATGGATGGGGCTGGCGGTGAAATGGGGACAGTCCCAGTGCAAGAGAGGGAGACACTCGCCAAGGGACAATAGGTAGCTCCTCCCCCTGGGAGTCTCTGGCACCCATTAGCCAGCTGGGGATGAGGGGTGCTGATTGGCCAGCATTCCCCAGCTCCCAGGATTTAGCCCAGTGCAGGAATCGTGTGGAGCCTCTTTCAGCTCCGTTCCAGCAGCCAACCCTGCCCAACTAAATTAGGAATGGAAACCCATCTTGACAGTTGCTGAGGGTCTAGCCAATTACCCATTTGGTGTCAGGAAGGAATTTCTTCTCCCATGGGTCAATTGGCAGAAAACCAGGGAGTTATTTGCCTTCCTCACAGCACCTTCAAGCCACAGTGGGTTCAGTAGGAATTTGCTTAGTACCTAACTGAGGTACAAGGGTGGTGCTGTTTACTTGTTGCAAGTTGCAGCCAGTTTTCAGTGCAGTTAAGAGAATAAAATGACCGGTCCCAGAGGTAAAATATGGGGGATTTTGGTGATGGGCCTTAGGCTCATGTGACAGGTGAGACCTTGTGGGCTGAGATCCCCACCCTGCTGCACCCTCTGTCCCTTTTGCGATGGGGAGGGCTCTAAGATTCAGAGAGAGCTGAGTTCTGGGGGATAGGCTGAGGAGAGCCAACCCTGCGTTAGGTGTCATATAGTAAGGAGCCCTGTAACCTGCACCCTGGCATAAGAGAGTTGGGTGATGGGAGGGTAGTGCCCCTCCCTTATGTTAAACTTTAATAAAAGTTGCGGCGTGCCACTTAATTCCATGCACGTGTGTGTTCTCCTTTTGTCCACATCAGTTCACACCCTCATAGTCCACACTGCAGAGCCATGTAGACAAGCCCTTAGTTACCTTTTAATCCTTATGCATATAACTCAGGCTAGCCTCATTATCCAGGCGGTGGTTGTTGAGAATGATTTTATCTAAAGCAGCTGTTTCCACTTCCCTGGTTGTGAGGCACAAAACTGTTTAAAATAAAAATCTAGAGGAATTGAAAAACTCCCTACATTCTATGATGCACATTAGACAGAGTGCGTGAGACAGAAGCAGTGGAAAAGAGCATGAGTTCTTTATGAATTGGTACTTTTCCTCCCTCCAGGATCCTCATTAACACCCCCAACATGTAAAAAAATCTTCTATTTTCAATTTGCTAAATGGTGAATAAAACTTTATGGAAAAGGCTCTGGTGGGATTAGTGTTCAGCTAGAAACCATGAGAATGCCACAGCGTAACATAGATGATTACGGCACAGGCGAGGAAACTAAACAGAGATCCAGTATGTAGAGAGGTGGAAAATAGAGAGCCCCTCTGGGACCAAGTCAGGTTAAGCTGTCTGTGAACAGTAGTCAGCTAGTGCTCATGCAGAAGCAGATTTGGAACAGACAGTTAATGCTGGAGAACAGAATATTGGGCATTTAAAACAGGGGGTGTTGAAAGCTGATTTCTTGAGGTAAAACAGGTAGACAAATTAAAGATTAAAATAACATGAAAGAAAGCTCTCTTTACAGTGTTGATTTTCCTAAGTAATTCTTCTTCAGAGTTAATTTAGTGCCTGTGAAAGTTGCCAGACCGACAGCCCTAAAGGCTGATATCCTCTTTTTATCTGCAGAACGGGTACAACATGGGTAATGGGAGTATAAACTTTCCTCCACAGCCCAGGTAGTGTCCCTCAGCTCTGCCCTGAAAGAACCACCTCAAGGAATAACAGAGTAGTGGGTGGGTGTTTACATTCATTCAGTCCCTGGACTCTCCACTAAGAGTGTCAAAAAGTGTTTGTGTTGAAGGTGGTTTAGTAATGTGGTGATATGTCCATTAGGAAGTGCACGAAAACCACCAGTACTTTTCATATAGACCACCAAATGGCAATGAGATTAGCTTCTGCAGTGCTTTATGGATCACCATTTCCTTATACAATGAAAAGAAGACTAGGCATCACTATTTGAGGAACATCAGCCAAGCTTTAGTGATAGTACACTATAGACCACCAGGAAGCAGTCCCATAAGAACATACTACTTACTAACTGACTGAAAATGTTCAGGCCTCTTGTCTGGATATAATATAATTGTTCTGCTGCTGCTAGGGAGATCTTGGAGTTTCTCTAAAGAATAAGCAAAGATATTGTCCTTTTACACTCCCAGGAGCGTAATCTTAAAAAATATCTTCACTGTTTTTCCAGTGGCTATAGCCTCCTCTCACATTGTGTTACTGTGTATAGTGAGGACATTCGCGGGGGGAGCGGGGGAGATTCACCCCTCTGGCTCCAAGTAAAATTGGTACTGGTTGTCTCTTGCGTTCCAGTCTTAAAAACACTTGACAATTTGACACTCACACTGCTAAGTGGAACTGACAGAGGCTCATCAACAATAGGACATTGTTATCAGCCCTGGCAGAAATCATACCAACAGCCTTATGTGAAGTGATGACTTGCATTTACTTCCAGGAGGGTGAATGCAATTGGGTGTCAGTTGTTCCTTGTGTATGACTAGGGAAAGGTGAGGAAGTTACTTAAAGAACTTGTGTTCTTCCTGCTTCCCTCTCAGTCATCTTGGAGATAGATTGCAAATTGTTAAATCTTAAAATGCTGCAGAATAAGTGTCTCATTATTTTACTGTATGTATATATGGCTTGGAAAAACCTAATATGCTCCAATGATTGGTTTCAGATGTTGGTCTTTATCAGGCCCAAAAGCTGGGCAAAAGATAAAGGCAAATTGTTAGTACCATTGTGCTTGCCAATAATCTTTCTCCCCCCCTTTCTCCCCTAAGAATCTGGTTGCATTAATGAGATTGTTTGCACAATACACATTGCACTGACCTTTCACGTCTGGGACAGGCATACCAATCCTGCTTCAGCCAGAGTGATGGAAAGCAATTTGGATCTGAAGGTTATAAGTGGTCAAAGCTGAAATGAATTCTGACAAGTTGTAGCTGAATTCCTGTTGCACAGAAACAGCCATCCCCTCTCCTCTCCTCCCTTTAAATGATCCAAAATTGGCTGTTTAATATCTGAGAGTTCCAGAGCTGGAGACTGTAGGAAATGGAAGGGTTTTATTGAGGCCAGCTGAAGGTGCTCTCATCAGGTGAATGGAGGTGTGTTGACAGCCCTTGAGCATGCAAGTGAGTGACATGCAAATCCTGCGTCCTAAAGTGACCTTGGAAAAAAGTGTATGAAGAAATTAACGGAAGAATTTAAAAAGGGTTAGGTTTACTGCGCTGTCATCTTATTTCATGATACTCACTTAATAAATAAAGAGAGATTAAATATTTTCCTTTCACTACTCCATCGTTGTGCAGACCTGTTGACAAAAATGAGTAATGTGACATTTGAGTGGAAAATGTTGAATGCATGCATGGGCCACTGTACTTGAAAAGGATCATTATAGTACTGCATAAAATAAATGCTGTAAAAACTGTAACTTAATTAAGGAAGCATTTACCCTTTCCTCTTCCAGTGTTGGTTTGGGCTTTTTTATTTCATGACCATTTACAGTGTGCATCTTAGATTAAACCAGATAATATAACATCTTTGTAAAAAATAAAAGTGACTAGAAGGCACAAAGGGCTTAGTGACTTTCCTGTGTAGTGAACCATCCACCCAATGCTCTTTCTGAATGCAACCAAGGGAAGGGATATGGATTTCTCTACACTTGGCTTTTCATTCTTAAACCAGTCCATTTGTTTTTCTCTGCCATAAATTCTAGTGAACTTTAACAGACTGAAAGCCTATATATGATGAGGCTGCAACCCAGGGGCATGTGGACTGCTAAAAACTAATGGTTTCTTCTTCATTTTCTAACTTCTTGCTAAAGAAGCCCCGCCTATGCAGAGCCAAAGGAACTGTTTAGAGAACACCTAACTATTACCCATACATTATCTTTCCTTTTTTGTCTCTTTTTGCTGTGTGGTGATAGAGGAAACACCTGCACTGGGGCTCTGGCCCCTTCTACCCAGCTGACTTTTTTCATCCATGCACTGGCTTGGGGTCAGCCTAGCAAACAGGTGTTTTCCCTCAGAATAGCTTTCTTGTCTGAGTCCAAGTGGATCATAAGGGCCGAACTTTGCGGCGGGAGATCATAGGTCAAACACAGCAGCACTGGGTCCCTTGGGTACTGAGCTTACCAGGTGTTTAATATTATCAGAGGTTATTTGCTGAAACCGTGATAGTGTTCTCAGCGATTCAAAATAAATTTAACGAGAACGCTTTTAAAAGCCCCCCCCCATTAGAGGATGTCTGTTCAATGGACAGAGAGGCTAACGTTAATTCGATCAGGCATGTGTACTTTCTCCAAAAGGGAACATGTGTACGCAGAGGCTTGGCCCCATTTGTTGCAATTTTGGGTCTCATTTCCATTTGCAAGAAAGATAACTACTTACATATGGAAGCAATAAATAAGAGAAGTCATTAAAATTTCTCTAATTTAGAAAAAAAAATCTTAATGAAGTAATACCTTTGCCAGGGCAGGCAGAAATGTAAATTAGAGAATTGGAAGGAAACCTATTAAAGGGATTGCTATGTTACTAGTATTTTTTAATCTAATGAATTTATGAATTGCTCGTTGTTAGGCCACAGACTTTGTTAATTTCCTATGTGTTTAGTTAAGCAACAAAAGGGGAAAAAAGTGCCTGGGAACAATGAACCTGGCCTAATACTTTCATACAATATGTTAAGTATATTAGTCTAAATCTGAAAATCAAAAACAATAATATTTACAGGAAGCATAATGCAACGAGAGGGAATCTAAGCTGTGTAGAGTGTGTCAGTGTATCTACTTCTGTACTAAAAATAGTGGCACTCTTTTATAATTTGGGGGGTATTCAGTTCTTTTACTTTTACAACGCAATGAGTGTTAAAAGATTGAGAAATATACTGAACACTTTTATTACCGGTAAAGGAAATGCTACCCCCCACACTAGGGTGACCAGATGTCCCGATTTTATAGGGACAGTCCTGATTTTTTGGGGCTTTGTCTGATATAGGTGCCTATTACCCCCCCACCCCCGTCCCGATTTTTCACACTTGCTGTCTGGTCACCCTACCCCGCACCCAATATCAACAGTCACATGTCTACTAGTAGTAAAATCAGAGGTCTGGTAATGCCATACCCTCCTGGACAGCCTCTGCTCCAATGCCTGCAGAAAGATTTACATACTCCCTCTTTCTAGCAGACAGAAGGGGTCGCACAGGCTCACTTCAGTGGAAAAATGGAGTCTGAGCAGCCAAGGAATGACTAAGGCATTGAATCTTAGTTCCTATATCATTGCAGATTGGGAGCTGGAGTGGGCTGGAAAAGGTTTATCTGTGAACTCAATTAGCTAAAGTACAAATTGGGATTTTCAAAAATGCCTAAGGGGACTGGGTACCAAGTCAGTAGGAGCTGGGGGCCTTGCCAAGGGCTTTTGAAAATCCTACCCTTAGTACCAGGAATGTGACAGTGGGGAAAAAAAGGTGATCCTTCAATAAGTCAGTTCTTTCCAAGTTAGAGATGTGACGGCATTGTGTTTGGCTATACTGGCAAAGTAGGAATGGACCTATCTCTACAGATTATTCAGTACTGTGTTGGAGCTACCTACTTCTTCACTGGTTAACCGTGACACCTCTGGTACCTGATTCTGGTGACCTGATTCTGAAAATAGGTCCTCCTAACTTCATTGGGATCCTCCTGACTTTTTGCAGCATCTGGCTTTTAATGAACAACCAAGACATTTATTTAAACCACAACCTCCTGTGGCAACTGAGCAGTGAATCTCTCATCTTTTTATACAAGTTGAGTTAGTGGTGATAGTATCCACTGCAGGTGGGCAGACCAGCTCAGATAAAAAGAGAAGATACACACAAACTCCAACCAAACTTCTTATAAGTCTTGATAAAGTTTAACTTTCTTCCCATTATGTTTCACTTTTCTGTGTCTCTACACTGCTGCTTCTGGTCCCACTTAGAACTCAGAAGTGCAAAACCACCAAAACAAAGGCTGTTCTTGTATCCTGGCATAAAAGGAAATCTCACTGAAAAGCCTGTCCTTGTGAGATTTTCCAGCCTATGTCTGCATTCTTGAGGGTCAGATAGTTTGGATAAGCGTCATAGAGGTATTTGAACATTTTCTTTTTCTCCACTGAACCTCCAAACCTTCTGACTCTCACAAACAGCTAGACACATTAGTGCTGCTGAATTACGTGCACTTTCATGTGCCCTTGGCACTGAAAATATTTACCAGGGAGTTACTAGTTGCCAGTTAGAAAAGTCAAGAGCAGGTTTTCTGGGTCTCCTTTGCCACTGTTACAGGTGAAAAATGTTTGGTGATGAATTAGACAAGAATATTCTTGCAGTTCAGACACTGGACTGGAACTCAGAAGATCTGGCTTCCATTCCAGCCTCGGCCAATGCTTCCTGTGTGACCTCGGGCAAGTCACTAATGTCTCTGGGCCTCGGTTCCCCATCTGTTAAATGGAGATAATGCTTCCCTACCTCACAGGTATGTTGTGAGGATAAAATCTATTAAAGTTTGTCAGATACTAGGAGCACCTCAGAAGAGCCGACCAATGAATTATTCCTGCATAATGAGTCAATTGAAGAAGCCCTTGTTTGGGTATGGTTAGCGAATTCTTTTAATGGGGGCCAATCTTAGGTAAAATCCAAAATGGAAGCATAATGGACTTCAGTGACTGATTTGTTTGGCAGTCAGTAACAATTAAACCAGCTTGGATTTTACACCACATCAAAACATTCCACCTGTTGTTTCTAAAAGTATGAGCCAACAGCACGAGAAACTATGCCTGGCTTCTGTGCCAGTAATGTATTTATTATTTGTGTTTGGATTTCTATATCCACACCAGTCTAGATGTACAAAGATGGACCAATTTTAAAACACACACACACAAATAATTATCACCATTTTACATATAACAGTCATTACGACATTTGCAAAAGACACTGCTCCCATGCACTAGATGGAATAGCCTATGCTGAAATTCATGAGAGCAGGCTTGGACTCCAAAATCCTACCAAGCTCCTGAAAGCAAATCTTGCCCTTTCAGCTCAACCCATCTCTCCCTGAAAATGCTTGAGAAAATATATTGGGATATATAATGGTATAAATTGTCAGAAACCCATTATGGGCCTATAACCATTTATACCAGTTGAGGATCTGCCTCATTGTTCCTGGAAGAGGAACAAAATCAAGCTCTGTCTGACTGAGAAGGGAAGTGAGTTCCGGAGTCAAGGGCCTTCATTGAAAATGCCTTGGGCTTCTATCCCCTAAGACTGAACTTTTCAAGACTGCTTAAGAGAGCCCTGTTCCCATAAATGTTAATAGAAATTGGGTGTCTAGGTCCCTTTGGCAGTTTTGAAATTTTCACCCCAAATGTATAAGTCTCTGGCCAGTTAACTTTAGTCTCCCAAATGATCTTGATTGTTGTGGTAAATGACTAAGGGCTTGGCTACACTTGCAAGTTAAGTGCATTAACTCAGCCCCGGGTGCCCTAACCCCTGAGGTGTCCACACTGGCAAGACACGTAGAGCACCTGGATTCCGCAGCTGGAGCGCCCATGGTAATCCACCTCCACGAGAAGCCTAAAACTTGTTGTGCCCCGGCTTGAGCGCAGTGGCGCCAGTGTGGATGCCCTGGTCTATTACTACGTTCTGATCAGCCTCCAGAAGTGTCTCACAATGCCTGTTCTAGCCACTCCGGTCATCATTTTGAACCGCTACTGCCCTGCCCTCAGGTGACCAACCGTCAGACCCGCCCTTTAAATTCTCTGGGAATTTTGAAATTCCCCTTCCTGTTTGCTCAGCAAGGCATGGAGTGCTCTCAGCGCATCTTTCCAGGTGACCCTGCCTCCACGCACCAGGCGATCCCCAGTATGGAGCAATGGGGAAGTGCTGGACCTCATCAGTGTTTGGGGGGAGGAAGCTGTCCAGTCCCAGCTGCGCTCCAGCCATAGGAATTACGATACCTTCGGGCAGATATCAAGGGACATGATGGAAAGGGGCCATGACCGGGACACATTGCAGTGCAGGGTTAAAGGGAAGGAGCTGTGGAATGCCTACCACAAAGCGCAGGAGGCAAACCGCCGCTCCGGTGCTGCCCCCACGACCTGCTGTTTCTACAAAGAGCTGGATGCGATACTTGGGGGCGACCCCATCTCCACTCTGAAGAGCACCATGGACACTTCAGAGGCCAGTTCAACAAGGCAGGAGGAGGAAAGCGGGAGCAAGGGTGCTGAGGAGGAGGGGGACAGCCCAGCATTCCTAGATGCATGCAGCCAGGAGCTGTTTTCAAGCCAGGAGGAAGGTAGCCAGTCACAGCAGACAGTGCTTGGGGAAAAACAAACAGCAGAGGAGGTACCCGGTAAGTGGCTTTTATTTGTTTATTTTATTTGTTCAGTGCGGGCTCTTGGGGTGAGGAGGGTTAGGGCTGCGTGCATGCCTAGATGCGGAATAGGGCGTGGATATGCTCTCTCACATCACGGTAATTAGTCTCAGTGATCTCTTCAAAGGTCTCATGCAGAAGCTGGGCAATCCACTTGCGCAGATTCCTTGGCAGAGCTACTGTGCTCCTTGTCCCAGTAAGGCTAACATGTCTGCACCACAGTGCCGTGGGGGTTAGGGGGACCATTGTTGCACACAGGCAAGCTGCAGATGGGCCAGGGCGGAAGCCGCATTGTGGTAGAAGACCCTCCCTTGCTTCCCAGGTCACCCTCAGCAGCGAGATATCTTCCAGGATGAACTCATCCTGTGGAAAATGTAGGGACAGTGTTCAGTACAGGGACCCCCTGCAGCTGTTGGCTGTCCCCAAGGCACAGAACTCCAGATGACAGTACGGCCATGAAACAATCAGTCCCCATTGCCCCTGTGCTTATTCACCATTTGGGGGCTCCTGTGGGTTATGTGTGCTTGCTTTGGGACGGACAATTTCTGCTATTGTGTAGACTGTGCTTGTCTTTAAGTACAGCCAAATCATTGCTCTGTCTGGTGTGAACAATGCTGCCTCTGTTAAGTGTTTCATTTTGGCTTTACAGATGCAACCTTGAGATCCCAGCCGTCCTTGTTATCAATGGCCGAAAGACTCCAAAGAATCAGGAAGCGTCCACGAAGAAGCAAAGAGGACCTGCTGTTATGAAGTCATGCAGCAGTCCCTTAATGAAAATCAAAAAGTGTAGGAGTGGCGGGAGAGTGAAAGGAGGTTCTGCCAGCAGAATGCGGATCACTGGCACCAAAGTACGGAGTGGCTGCTAAGCATCATGGAGCACCAAGTGGACTCAATACAGACACCCATTGCAACGCAGACGGAGCACATCCGTGCCCACCCTGCCCCATCCCCGCAGCCCTTGTCCCAAATCTCTTTCCCTTGTGCCCCCATGTCACCGCCAACCCACTTTCCCCAACATTCGGGTTCTTATCGCCACCAGCTGCCTCCAACACCTGTAGCTTCACCACCCAGCCCTGCAAACTATGACCCTTACCCACTGCACTCAACCCCCATCACCATGCATTTTATCCAGCCTGAAGTGCAGCACTCATTGCACGGCACTCCAGTCAGGAAGGCTGAGTATGATAACAAGACATACGCAAATCTCTGATTGTCCCGTTCCCCACCCCACCCCCTTCCCTCGTCCCACACAGCACAGATGTGTCATGTCCTTTCTGTTTCCCATGCGGTTGTGTTTCTTTTCAATAAATAAATTTTCTTTTCAATAAATGAATTTTTTGGTTTTGAAAACATTCTTTATTATTGAATTAAGTAAAAGATACCATAGCCCAGAAAAGCAACAGGCACTGCACGTCAGTCCATCATACGTAGCAAACACATTCCTACTAACATTGGAACCACTGTACTTCACTCCCGTGCAAGGCACCAAATATTACTGGTGGCTTTCAGCCTCAAATTGCTCCCTCAAGGCATCCCTAATCCTTACAGTCCTGCGCTGGGCCCCTCTAATAGACCTGCTCTCTGGCTGTTCAAATTCAGCCTCCAGGTGTTGAACCTCCGAGGTCCATGCCTGAGTGAAGCTTTCACCCTTTCTGTCACAAATGTTATGGAGAGTACAGCATGCGGCTATAACCGTGGGGATGTTGTCATTGGCCAGGTCCAGCTTCTCATATAGACAGCGCCAGCGGCCCTTTAAACGGCCAAAAGCACACTCCACAGTCATTCTGCACCGACTCAGCCTGTTGTTGAACCGCTCCTTGCTGCTGTCAAGACTCCCTGTGTAGGGTTTCATGAGCCATGGCATTAAAGGGTAAGCGGGGTCTCCAAGAATCACAATGGGCATTTTGACTTCCCTTATGGTGATCTTCTGGTCTGGGAAGAAAGTCCTGGCTTGCAGCTTCCTGAACAGGCTAGGTGGGCTGGTGCCAGAATTGGAATATGTGTGCCATCTATCACCCCTCTGCAGTTAGGGAAACCCATTTGTGCAAAGCCAGCCACAATGTCATGCACGTTACCCAGAGTCACGGTTCTTCTCAGCAGGATGCGATTAATGGCCCTGCAAACTTGCATCAACACGATTCCAACGGTCGACTTTCCCACTCCGAACTGGTTAGCGACTGATTGGTAGCTGTCTGGAGTTGCCAGCTTCCAGATTGCAATAGCCACCCACTTCTCCACTGGCAGGGCATCTCTCAATCTCATGTCCTTGCGCCGCAGGGTGGGGGCGAGCTCAGCACACAGTCCCATGAAAGTGGCTTTCCTCATCCGAAAGTTCTGCAGCCACTGCTCGACATACCAGACTTGCATGACGATGTGATCCCACCACTCAGTGATTGTTTCTCGAGTCCAAAAGTGGCGTTCCACTGTGGTGAGCATGTCTGTGAATGCCACAAGCAATCTCATGTTGTATGCGTTACATCATATGAGTTGACATCATTGTCGGATTCCTCACTGTCACTTTGTAGCTTAAGGAGGAACTTGACTGCAATTCGTTACGTGCTGGAGAGACCCATCAGCATATTCCTCACAAGTTCAGGAGCCATTCCTGCAGACCGAAAGGGAAGACAGAGCGCGCAGTACCAAAAATGTTGAAAGATGGCACCAAATGTGGATGGAAGCACAGGGATTGCTGGGATGAGAAACAATGCATCATGGGGCATTAGGACAGGACCCAGAATGCCCCGCACCCCCCTAACCCCTTCCCACACGCCACAGCGCCAGAATGAGAAGAGGTGCTCTGTGGGATAGCTGCCCATAATGCACTGCTCCCAATGCCGCTGCAGGTGCCGCAAATGTGGCCACGCCACTGCGTTTGCAGCTGACAGTGTGAACACACGGCAGTGCTTTCCCTACTGTGCTCTCCGAGGGCTGGTTTAACTCACAGCGCTCTACATCTGCAAGTGTAGCCACGCCCTGAGAGAGAGGGGATCTCTAGAGGCCGGTTCCACAGCCCACTGAAAACTGACTTCAATGAGCTTTATATCAAGACCTAAAATATCTATGAAATAATGTGAACGCCATGAAAGCCGATCTGCTTTCTTTCATTTGAATTTTTGTGTCGACTGAAACATGATAAAAGCTTTGTTTAAGCAGAGCCACCTACTGTAAAGGAACAGAAGTTCAGTGCTTTAGTTGGGATTTCCAGGCCTGAACTCAGCGAAACGCCTTGTTCCTGACCCCACCCATCCGCCTATGCCAAAAGTAGGAGGATTTTCCATAGATTTGTTTAATGCAGCAAAGCACATGTTGCACATATATTACTATTATATGTGTCACTACGTAGATGCAGTTAAAATAGTGCAAGATTACCTAGTCTTTCTGTTTTGTATGATGTGTTGCATGACACAATGTAGATTATAGGCTATATTAACATTTCACTATTATAAAGTCACACTATATATTTTAAATAACACTAATATTAATCTGTTTTATAGCATTTTAAGTACATTTTCTAACTGGTTGCATGGCTTTTCCATTTGCTGTGTGTACAATACTCTAAAAAAGATCTGAGCAATACATTCTTGTTCCATGTGGGTTATTGCTAATCTAATTTAATTCAAGGTTCTTGTGATGTGTTGTATCAACACAGAGTAAAGGTCTCAATATGGGGGAAAGCACCAGGAGATCGGTAATACAGAAAGATAGGGAAAGTGAGTTCTCCTTTTCATATTTTACCACAGTGTGTGCAAAGGACCATTTAGCGAGCTCTAGGCACTGGCCACATATTAGATTTCTTATTAAAGTATAGTTAGTACAAACAGAGGTATTGTAAAGTTACAGGATTCCAAGCACCAATTAAAATAACAGAAAAATAATGTGCTGCCTGCAAATTACAGTGCTTTGGGAAATGTACTTGGTGGAAGGAGGAGAAAAGAGGATGGAAAGAAAGGGGGAGGAAAAGTCCACTGCAAATCTGAGCCACTCACCTTGAATGATAGATAGAATATATGAATGAATAAATACCAGTGGCTCCTGGAATAAAATTAAGGGGAAAAGAAGTGTTTAAACCAAAATGCCAATGAGCATGGTAGATGTTGAATTTGATTTCAAAGATCATAAAGGGAGAGAGTGAGGCATATTTTCTTTTAAGATAAATTATCACTTTGAAATGGCCAAAAGCTAAGTGTTTTGTTTTAGCAGCCAGATTACCAGGATAGTTAAAGGAGAGGGACAAATCTAACTGGCTGATTCAGTTGAAAATATATCCTGACCTCCACTACTAATTTTAAGTGAATTGGGCATTCTGTGGTGGATTAAGATGGAACAGTTAATCTGTGATCTGGACCCCATGCTCCAAAGGGGGCACCCCTCAAAATCCCCCCCCCCCCAAGCTACTCTCACCTTCACCCATTTGTGAATTTTGTTTTCCAGCAACAACATCCTTTATCCCTCCTGAAAGTGTTTCAGGAAGTAGCAGATGGCCTTTTACTTTTTTAAAAAAAGTAGATTTAGCCCTCAAGAAAGGGGCTGGACTGATAGCTCTAGAGTAAACCTGTTTACCCTCAAATACATACAATACAAGTTTCCCTATGCTGTTCCACCAATGTGTTTCAGTCCCGGCCTAAAGGTAACCATCTAAAAGGGTGAAAGGATAGCTGATTCTCTCAACCCAGCCTCTCTGCTCTAGAGAGGCCCAGGGGTTCACTCATGTAGATCTACCTGCAGAATTTTGGCCTTTGGGTTCAATCCTGTAGGGTGCTGAGGACTCTGGTTCTGATCCAGCAAAGCATTTAAACATGTTCTTAAGTTAAGAAGTCCCAGTGACTTCACATGCTTAATGTCCTATGACTGAAAAATCTTTGGGGCAGTCTGTATTTGTAGTGCACATTTGTAAAGTGCCAGGTACAGTTATGACACCTCCTAAGTAAGATATGGTGTTGATGATAATCTTGCTTCAGTACTCTGATGCTTTTCAGTGTCTCTGAGGAATGGGGCTTAATGCTGGAAATCTTATTTTCAGTCTTTAAACTGTCATTAAGAAAAGAGTTTCTTACTGTCTGAAAGGTATCGTTACTAGCTTGCCCCGCAAATCTCCAGAAGCCCAATTTCTAATTACATTGTACATCCAACTTCCAATAACATTTTATGTTTAAATTGTTCATAATAACATTAATCAGCTGCTCTTTTGTCTTCCCTGGTCATATGTTAGCATGTGTTTTTCCATTGGAATCCTCCAAACAGAATTATTTATAGTATTTATGTATCTTTCACTGATCCTATTTGCCATGAACTGATTTTGCATTCAGGTCATAAGTAATGACAGATTGATTCACCAGGATTATTTGACTGGACCACCGGTACCAATATTACTAGCTCTTCTACCACCCTGATAGTTCCCTTCATGATTGTGAGCTTTTGCTCAGTTCATATCAATGTTCAACTGTCAAGTTTTGAGCGATTTCTAATGAAGCTGTCTAATAAAAAAACAAACAACCCCTCCCCCTCGCAAATTGTTACATGCCAATGTTTCCTCTTTGTAGCATACACAGGCAAACATTTCAGCGTTAATGCTATTTGAGTGTTCTACAATGTTTGAAATAGTTCTAAATATGAATTACATTCTCACAAATCATTAATGACATCCACTGCCCTCCATTACTGTTATTTATTATTTATTATTTGACTGATGGTAGTGTCTAGAGGACCTCATGAGGGATCAAAGGCCCATTGTGCTAGTCCCTTGCTGGGCACATCAATCCAGGCTGATGAACAAACGCAACTATGAATTACAAATATTAAAAGCCTGTTGGCATTGCATAAATCTAGTTTACAAATCACAACGCTAGGGTAAAGCCACCAACATAGTAGGCACTAATTGGTACATTTGGTGGCATTCTCTGCAGAGAGGCCAACAATTGAATAGACACAGAGGCCCTTTAACGCAGAGCAGTGATTCTTCCAGGTCATTGCTGAAGCACCATGGCACAGGAGTATGTAGAAAGTAGTTCTAATGCTGGTGCCACAGTTGTTCTGCTCACAAACAGGAGGGCTTCCGTTTCCAGACTTAGGCCAGGGCTACACTACAGACCTATATCAGTATAACTTCATCGCTCAGGGGTGTGAAAAATTCCCACCTTGAGCGACGTAGTTATAGCGACCTAACCCCCCCGTGTAGACAGCGCTATGTTGACGACAGAACTTCTCCCGTCAATGTAGCTGCCACCTTTCAGGGAGGCTGATTAACCTCGGCAACAGGAGAAGCCGGTCTGTTGGTGTAGTAGCATCTTCACCAAAGCACTATAGTAGCGCAGCTGCACCGGTGAGCTGTAGCGCTATACGTGAAGACAAGCGCCTTAGGTGTCAGTTTGGCTTCTTTTATGAGTAATACATTCACTATAAAAGAGAATTTTTCAAAATGGTGTAAATCAGAACAGCGATGCTCAAGGTTATGGAAAACAAACAAAATATTGTAAGTATTATGTATAAATAGTTCTTTTGCCCTGGTTCAAACTAGTTGCACTGGGTCCAATGCTGCTTTTAGTCACACTGATGTCAATGTGGAACAACTGCATTAAGAAAGTTATCCCAGGCTTATATCAGTGCACCTAACAGAAGAAATAGGAACAGAAGAATTAGAGGACTGGGCCAAAAGAAACCTGATGAGGTTCAACAAGGACAAGTGCAGAGTCCTGCACTTAGGATGGAAGAATCTCATGCACTGCTACAGACTAGGGACCGAGTGGCTAGGCAGCCGTTCTGCAGAAAAGGACCTAGGGGTTACAGTGGACGAGAAGCTGGATATGAGTCAACAGTGTGCCCTTGTTGCCAAAAAGGCTAACAGCGTTTTGGGCTGTGTAAGGGGCATTGCCAGCAGATCGAGGGACATGAGCATTCCCCGTTATTTGGCATTGGTGAGGCCTCATCTGGAGTACTGTGTCCAGTTTTGGGCCCCATACTACAAGAAGGATGTGGAAAAATTGGAAAGAGTCCAGCGAAGGACAACAAAAATGATTAGGGGGCTGGAGCACGTGACTTATGAGGAGAGGCTGAGGGAACTGGGATTGTTTAGTCTGCAGAAGAGAAGAATGAGGGGGGATTTGATAGCTGCTTTCAACTACCTGAAAGGGGGTTCCAAAGAGGATGGATCTAGACTTTTCTCAGTAGTACCAGATGACAGAATAAGGAGTAACAGTCTCAAGTTGCAGTGGGGGAGGTTTAGGTTGGATATTAGGAAAAACTTTTTCACTAGGAGGGTGGTGAAGCACTGGAATGGATTACCTAGGGAGGTGGTGGAATCTCCTTCCTCAGAGGTTTTTAAGGTCAGGCTTGATGAAGCCCTGGCTGGGATGATTTAGTTGGAGATTGGCCCTGCTTTGATCAGGGGGTTGGTCTAGACCTCCTGAGGTCCCTTCCAACCCTGATATTCTATGATTCTATGATTTTATGTCTTACTACAGGGATCTAAGAATAGTGAATGGTACTGAGACACAAAAGGCTATAAAGACAGAGAGAGAGAGCTCTTAACTCTGTTTTCTTTTTGCTTGTTTATTTCTTAACCTTAAAAGCATTTTTATGTTTGTCCAGGAATTGCTCTCAACAGTCTTTGTTTCTATCCTTTTTTATAAAGATGTATTAATAGGCAATGACTTTAATCACAAGAGTTCCACTATGTGAGTTTTCAGAGCTAAAATTATAGTGGAGATGCTAGAGGCACATATGCAAAATGGATATATACCAGCACCACGTGCTGACATTTTGGCAGAGAGGATTTTATATATGTGCTCTGCACCTTGCTCCCCTCTAGGAGTGCTGTGCTCTCCGCCATCACCAATAGTAGCTCTGAACAGTGTAATCACAGAGCTATTGCTGTCTCTCCTTAAACTAAGCTGTATATGCAGAATTCACAAGAACTCTGTCTATGGCTCCAGCATTTTGTATGGAGAGATCAGAATGGCAAACTCTTACTTCAGATAAACGTAAGTGCTGTGTTATGTAACTGAGTGAGCATTGATATCACCAGGTTCTTTCTTCCGGCCTCCATCCCCACCATCTCTCCCACCAATAAACTCTTCAAATCTGCTGCTTTCCTATCTCCCCCTCCTTCAGCCATGAGGAAGGAAGGATGGCCAGTGATTAGGGGGCTAGGCTAGGAACTGGGGGACTTGGGTTAAATTCCTTGCTCTGCTACAGACTTCCTGGGTGATCTTGGCAATGGTTTCTCTGTGCCTCTGTTTCCTGTCTATAAATTGGAAATAAGAGCCTCTCTCACAAGGGTTGTGAGGTGCTCAGCTACTGTGTTAAAGGGGGCATGTACCTGAGGGTAGGTCTACACTTACCTCCGGGTCCGGCGGTAAGCAATAGATCTTCTGGGATCGATTTATCGCGTCTTGTCTAGACGCGATAAATCGATCCCGGATCGATCCCAGAAGTGCTTGCCGTCGACACCAGTGCTCCAGCTCAGCGAGAGGAGTACGCGGCATCGACGGGGGAGCCTGCCTGCCGTGTCTGGACCCGCGGTAAGTTCGAACTAAGGTACTTCGACTTCAGCTACGTTATTAACGTAGCTGAAGTTGCGTACCTTATTTTGAAGTGGGGGGTTAGTATGGACCAGGCCTAAGATAGGTAGGTAGCCTCTGCTCCTTAACTCTCCTCTTTCTGGCCCCACTCCATTCCTTTCATTTGGATTGTTTCCCCTTTATAAAGGGAAGCACATTGGGGTGAATGAAGTCAAATGGATATAAACTGGCCATGGGGAAGTTTAAGCTTGAAATTAGACGAAGGTTTCTAACCATCAGAGGGGTGAAATTTTGGAACAGCCTTCCGAGGGAAACGGTGGGGGCAAAAGACCTCTCTGGCTTCAAGATTAGGCTAGATAAGTTTATGGAGGGAATGGTTTGATGGGATAACGTGATTTTAGTCAATTAGGCAATAACGTGCCATCGCTGGTAAAATGAGGGTCCGGCTGGAGAATCTTGCCTGTATGCTCGGGGTTCTACTGACCGCCATATTTGGGGTCGGGAAGGAATTTTCCTCCAGGGTAGATTGGCAGAGGACCTGGAGGTTTTTCGCCTTCCTCCGCAGCATGGGGCAGGGGTCGCAAGCTGGAGGATTCTCTGCGACTTGAAGCCTTTAAATCACGATCTGGAGACTTCAACAGCTGAGTTAAGGGAAAGTGGGTGGGTCAGCTTTTGTGGCCTGCATCATGCGGGAGGTCAGACTAGATGACCATAATGGTCCCTTCTGACCTTAAAGTCTATGAGTCTATGAGGTGCACTCTTGATGCCCTGCTGTGTTAGGCCCATCGTAGACACAGTCTGAGTAACAATAATACTTTCTGTCTGCCAAGCACTTGTACTCAAAGGCCTCTGAGAGCCACCCAGAAAATATAACTAAAATTAGAGAGACAAGGTGGGGGAAGTAATATCTTTTATTGGACTAACTTCTATTGATGAGAGAGACAAGCTTTCGACAAGCTACAGCTTGATATTATCTCCCCCACCTTGTGTGTCTAATATCACTGGTGTACAATTTTTGAGAAGTCGTCTGCTTCGAGATAAAATGTACTATTTATTATGTATTTTGATGTGCTGAATTCAAATATGACAATTAAAACAACTGATTGGCTACTGTTTCTAAGATATTTAAGTTTTTACATTTTATATCTATGTATATTGTGTAGATAGTAGAGTTTTAATCATAAATTGTAAACCTAGGTCTTTTCATGTGTTTATGGTTGCTTTACATGATAATATTTCACCTGTCCTGTTTATGTAACACTTTAAAAATCAGCAAAAGGGTTATATAAATAAAATGTATTATGAAACAAAAGGCAAAAAACTATTCTGTACATAGTTTAGTCCTATTCAGTGTCTACTCGGCGCTTCTTGGCTTGTCTCTTGTATTAAATGGAGCATCTCTTGTCACTGTCCAGCAATAGTCTGCAAGCATTGATGGGCTCCATTTGCCCTGATAGCGTTTCTCCATTGTTGCAATGTCCTGGTGAAATCGCTCGCCGTGCTCGTTGCTCACTGCTCCGCAGTTCGGTGGAAAAAAATCTAGATGAGAGTGCAAAAAATGTATCTTTAGTGACATGTTGCAACCAAGGCTTTTGTATGCCTTGAGGAGGTTTTCCACCAACAACCTGTAGTTGTCTGCCTTGTTGTTTCCGAGAAAATTTATTGCCACTAACTGGAAGGCTTTCCATGCCGTCTTTTCTTTGCCACGCAGTGCATGGTCAAATGCATCATCTCGAAGAAGTTCACGAATCTGAGGACCAATAAAGACACCTTCCTTTATCTTAGCTTCACTTAACCTTGGAAATTTTCCACGGAGGTACTTGAAAGCTGCTTGTGTTTTGTCAATGGCCTTGACAAAGTTCTTCATCAGACCCAGCTTGATGTGTAAGGGTGGTAACAAAATCTTCCTTGATTGAACAAGTGGTGGGTGCTGAACACTTTTCCTCCCAGGCTCCAATGACTGTCGGAGTGGCCAATCTTTCTTGATGTAGTGAGAATCTCTTGCACGACTATCCCATTCGCAGAGAAAACAGCAGTACTTTGTGTATCCAGTCTGCAGACCAAGCAAGAGAGCAACAACCTTCAAACCGCCACAAAGCTGCCACTGATGTTGGTCATAGTTTATGCACCTCAAAAGTTGTTTCATGTTGTCATAGGTTTCCTTCATATGGACTGCATGACCAACTGGAATTGATGGCAAAACTTTGCCATTATGCAGTAAAACAGCTTTAAGACTCGTCTTCGATGAATCAATGAACAGTCTCCACTCATCTGGATCGTGAACGATGTTGAGGGCTGCCATCACACCATCGATGTTGTTGCAGGCTACAAGATCACCTTCCATGAAGAAGAATGGGACAAGATCCTTTTGACGGTCACGGAACATGGAAACCCTAACATCACCTGCCAGGAGATTCCACTGCTGTAGTCTGGAACCCAACAGCTCTGCCTTACTCTTGGGTAGTTCCAAATCCCTGACAAGGTCATTCAGTTCACCTTGTGTTATGAGGTGTGGTTCAGAGGAGGAGGATGGGAGAAAATGTGGGTCCTGTGAAATTGATGGTTCAGGACCAGAAGTTTCATCCTCTTCCTCTTCCTCGTCTGACTCAAGTGAGAATGATTCTGGTGCATCAGGAACCAGCAGTCCTTCTCCGTGGGGTACTGGGCGTATAGCTGATGGAATGTTTGGATAATGCACAGTCCACTTTTTCTTCTTTGACACACCTTTCCCAACTGGAGGCACCATGCAGAAGTAACAATTGCTGGTATGATCTGTTGGCTCTCTCCAAATCATTGGCACTGCAAAAGGCATAGATTTCCTTTTCCTGTTCAACCACTGGCGAAGATTTGTTGCACAAGTGTTGCAGCATATGTGTGGGGCCCACCTCTTGTCCTGATCTCCAATTTTGCAGCCAAAAGAAAAGTGATAGGCTTTCTTAACCACAGTGGTTATACTGCGCTTTTGTGGTGCAAAAGTCACTTCATCACAAACATAGCAGAAGTTATCTGCACTGTTCACACAAGTACGAGGCATCTCTGCTCACTTTGGCTAAACAGAAATGTGTCCCTTTGCAAAATCAAACACTGACAAATAAGAGAGCACGACACTGTATGATTTCTAGAGCTGATATAGGGCAATTTGTTCAGCAGAGTGATGTAAGCTTCATTATGATTGCATCATCCATGACTTCTAGGAATAACATGATGCAATTCATATCATATATGACACAATACCAGCTTCAGATTGCATCATTCATTGTTTTGCCTAAAAAGCAAGTACTGTCCAAACCCAGTCATAGATTTAGTCATAGATCCAGTCAAAGATGTATTTTAGTCATTTCTGGTTTAAATTGAGATCCCTTCCCTTGATAACTCACTTATCCTCCGCCATTCCAAGTCAAGGGTCGTATCTACTGACCCAATAGCATATCTTGAAAACTAGAGCCAATCAACAATTTTAAGCATCATTTTCGTTCTCAGTGACCCAGAATTAGTAAAGTTTGACTACATTTATTTCAGAAGCATTTTGGCTGTAGAGCAGTGTATCCTGGGACCAACACAGCTACAAGTACACTGCATAGAACTAAAATCAGAACATTTCCAAAGGACAACAAGGCCCAATAGTCAAATAAAAATAAATGAGCTGGCATAGGTAATCCTAGTAACCTGCCACCCAGCAACAATAAACCAAACTAGAAAAGAAACAAAGAAGTCTTTTCATTATTCACAGAACGTTTATTGTGGCTAAGTAAACAATGGCCAACAACTAATAAAATTAGCCTCAGTAGAGTGGGTTTATGCATCAGTATACTCAATGCCCTTACAGCTCACTAACAGCTTTTTTAACTTAACGAAAGCTAGTAGATATGAGTGTATTAGCTAATTATCTTACAATCACTTTGTTCCACACAGGCAAGTGTTTAAAATAGTCATTGTAATAAATGTTTGTTCACTGCCTTTAAAATGTGTATATTCTTTTGATTTAAAATAAAGAAAGTAATAAAAATAATACAACGAATGCCTATATATGAAATCTGGGCACCCTAGCAGCAATTAAGTTTACAATTGATTAAAATATCACTCAGTTAATTAAAAAATTAACACACCAAGTGATAAACACAGCAGCACAATCCATTTCACTCCAGCCAAAGCCCTTACCCTCAAGCTATCCTCAGAAATGCTGTCAAATAGGTGGCTTTTGCAGTATATATTACAGGTCAACAAATTCAGACTATGTCAGAGAATACATACAAGAGAGAGTCAGAAAATCACTGCAAAAATGTCACTGCAAACTTCACTGTGCAAGGTGAGTCCCAAAGAATCTGTGACTCTGGCTTCAGAACAATGTCTCTTGCATTGTTCTTTTGCTCCGAGCTAGAGCTCTTTAGGTCAAGGGCCACCTGTTATTCTGTGTTTGTACAGCACCTAGCCCAGTGAAGTCTGGTCCATGAATGGGGCTCCTAATTGCTATGGTAATAAATAATTAGAACAGAGCAACAAGGAAATAATATGACAATTCAAAATGCCTCCCGTTGCTTTACTGCAGAAAGTACAATATCCACTCTAATTAGGCACAGAAAGGATTTCCACCTTTCCCTTTCAAACATGGGTAATATGGTTGTTACGTGGATACAACAAACCACTCTGAGCACATCACCCTCTCTTATGAGTCCTCCCACTGGCTCCACCTCTCTTTCTGTGTCAGATTCCTCATCCTCATTTTCAAGGGTGAGAATTTCACATCCTTATGATATGTCTACAGTGCTGTGGCTGTGGTGCTGTCGCCCCATAGTGTAGACACTTACTACAGTGATAGAAGGGTTCTTCCAGTTCTTCCGTCAGCCGACCTGCATCTATAGTGGGGTTTGGGTCGACCAAACTGCACTGACCAGGGTCTGAAATTTTTCATAGCCCTGAGTGATGTAGGTAAGTCGACCTAAGTTTTAGAAGTAGACCAGACCTTAGTCATTCACTATCCTCCTGCTCAGTTTGTATGCTTGGCCAGGTCCACTTCCTATCACATCCTCTTCATTTCCTTTCCCCATAAGTATCCCCAGGCCTTCTAATGACAACAGCAGTTTACATATTTACTCCCCTCATTCCCAGAACCTACCTCATATAACTCCCAAGATGGATAATGAAACTGTTTGCACCTTTCATACCGTAAAAATCACTAAAAACCCTCCTTTCATCAAGGGCCTCTGGGAATTGTGGGATGCCTGTGGTCACAATGTCCGCAGATGCCTAGGCCAGGTTCTACTCATGATTCAGAAATTTGCATAGCTTTAGACCCTTCAGAGTCTGAACCACATTTCACAGGATGATAATGAGAGATTGTCAAGTATCAGAGGGGTAGCCATGTTAGTCTGGATCTGTAAAAAGCGACAAAGAGTCCTGTGGCACCTTATAGACTAACAGATGTATTGGAGCATAAGCTTTCATGGGTGAATACCCACTTCATCAGATGAATGTCAATAATGAGAGATTATTCTCAGTCGTGTAGAGCTTGTGAGAAATTAGAAATAATTCATCCTGAAGAGCAAGACAGAAGTCTAGTTGGTTAGGCTGCTGGCTTGGATGCTTAGATAAAAGATCTCTTGGGGTCATTATTTGTGGGAGAGTTTTCAGAAGGAAGCATTTCTCTGTAGGAATCTTTGAGAGAAGATGGTCATTTTCATGAAATGGTTACACTTAGTGAACAGGTTGGTAAATATTTCTCTGCCCTGTGACAAGTCTCAAAATGATAAGTGAGGCCACCTTGCAAAGATTAAATGAGACCCAGAAAGTGGCATTGAACATATGCAAGTTTCCAAGTGGAGATTCTGATAGTTGAAAAAGAAAGAGCAATTGCAAACAAAATCAGCAACCTTGCCTTGCTTTCTGCTACATAGTTGTTGAGGCAGCATCTCTCCTGTTAACTGGAGAAGGATATCACAGGAGACAAGATATGATGCAACATAATCCAGGAACATAGCGTTGTGTAATGATCTGGAAAGTATGCAAGCACAGATTGAATAAAATACACCGCTGAACTACCAAACATCTAGACAGCTGTAAAACCAGTTAAAAATGCAGATGGAAATGGAAAAAACAAATCAAAACAAACAAACAAACAAAAAACAACAGCAGAGAACTGTCTTAGAATGTTTTGGTAGTAATCAGTCAGTAGCTTACAGGTCACAATCTGGGTCAGAAGAAATCCTAGCGAACAGGGGACCGCAAACAAACAGGAGACCACAAATAGGGGAGTTTGAGAGTGAGTTTGTGGGAGGGGGCTGTAATGTAATCACTATGGTTAGGAAGGCCCACATCATCAGTGCCAACTTTGCTCCTGTCTCCTCCACCTTCGCCTGTACCCAGACAAACAACCTAACCATGAATGCCTCTACTCAGATCCTGGTGTGGACTTGCAGAGACTGTGGCCTGTGTTTCCCACTCACAGAAAGCCAGGTTTGGGGAGACCATCCAGTGTGAAAGGTGCCTGCGGGTGGAATCTCTGAGGAAGCAGGTGCCTGCTGGTTACTTCTGGCAGCAGGCAGTGCTCCACCCCTACTCCCAACCCATCCAGTATGGTTATGGAAAACTGACATGCTGCCCTGGCAATGAGTGATGAGGAATCACCCCCAAAGGTGGAGGAAGAGAAGCCAGGTACCACCAAGGCTGGGAGCGTCGCAACCACCACTCCCAGGAGGAAACATAGGGTAGTGACTCTCTTCTGAGGGAGACGCAGGCATCCCAGGAGGTATGCTGCCTATAAAAAGGTAAATAAGGACAACCTGGGGAATTACAGACCAGTCAGCTTAACTTCTGTACCCAGAAAGATAATGGAGCAAATAATTAAGCAATCAGTTTGCAAACATCTAGAAGACAATAAGGTGATAAGTAACAGTCAGCATGGATTTGTCAAGAACAAATCATGTCAAACCAACCTGATACCTTTCTCTGACAGGATAACAAGCCTTGTGGAGAGGGGGGAAGTGGTAGGCATGGTATATCTTGACTTTAGAAAAGCTTTTGATACTATCTCACATGAATTTCTCATAAACAAACTAGGAAAATGCAACCTAGATGGAGCTACTATAAGGTGAGTGCATAACTGGTTGGAAAACCATTCCCAGAGAGTAGTTATCAGTGGTTCACAGTCATGCTGGAAGGACACAAGAAGTGGGGTCCCGGAGGGATCAGTTCTAGGTCTGGTTCTGTTCAATATCTTCATCAGTTATTTAGATAATGGCATAGAGAGTACACTTATAAAGTTTGCAGACAATGCCAAGCTTGGGAGGGGTTTCAAGTGCTTTGGAGGATAGGACTATAATTCAAAATGATCTGGACAAACTGGAGAAATGGTCTGAAGTAAATAGGATGAAATTCAATAAAGGACAAATGCAAAGTACTCCACTTAGGAAGGAAAAATCAGTTGCTCAAATACAAAATGGGAAATGACTGCCTAGGAAGGAGTACTGTGGAAAGGGATCTGGGGGTCATAGTATATCACAAGCTAAATATGAATCAACAGTGTAACGCTGTTGCAAAAAACCCGAACATCATTCTGAGATGTATTAGCAGGAGTGTTGTAAGCAAGACATGAGAAGTAATTCTTCTGCTCTACTCCGTGCTGATTAGGCATCAACTGGAGTATTCTGGCTGCCACATTTCAGGAAAGATGTGGACAAATTGGAGAAAGTCCAGAGAACAGCAACAAAAATTATTAAAGGTCTAGAAAACGTGACCTATGAGGGAAGATTAAAAAAATTGGACTTGTTTAGTCTGGAAAATAGAACACTGAAGGGGGACATGATAACAGTTTTCAAGTACATAAAAGGTCTGGAGAAGAGAAGACTGAGTGTGTGTGGCGGGGGAGGGGAGCACTTCATAACAGTTTCCAAGTACATGAAAGATTGTTACAAGGAGGAGGGAGAACAATTGTTCTGCTTAACCTCTGAGGATAGGACAAGAAGCAATGGGCTTAAATTGCAGCAAGGGCGATTTAGGTTGGGCATTAGGAAAAACTTCCCAACTGTCAGGGTGGTTAAGCACTGGAATAAAGTGCCTAGATAGGTTATAGAATCTCCATCATTGGAGATTTTAAAGAGAAGGTTAGTCAGACACCTGTCATGGATGGTCTAGATAATACTTAGTCCTGCCAGGAGTGCAGGGGACTGGACTAGATGACCTCTCCAGGTCCCTTCCAGTCCTATGATTCTATGAAATATGGCAATCAGTTAGACCCTGAACATGTGGCAAGACCCACCAGCCAGACATCTGGGAAAGAGTTATCTGTAGTAACTCAAGGCCCTCCCCATCTAGTGTCCCATCACCAGCTGTTGGAGATGTTTGTTACTAGCAGTTGCAGATTGGCTGTGTGCCATTGTAGGCAGTCTCATTATACCATCCCCTACATAAACTTATCAAGCTCAGTCTTGAAACCAGTTAGTTTTTTTGCCCCCACTACTCCACTTGGACGGCTGTTCTAGATTTTCACTCCTCTGGTGGTTAGAAATCTTCATCCAATCTCAAACCTAAACTTATTGATGGCCAGTTTATATCCATTTGTTCTTGTGACAGGTCAGCCAAGTGCTCTGAGTGTTTTGAAAACAAGAAGCACTGCTTGTAAGGTTGTGCTTTACCGTGTTATAAAATGTAAGACACTCTAATGTCTTACAAAAATTGTACAACTTTAAAAAGTGAACAGTTAAAGGATCTTTCTTCTTCTCTACTGTCATGCAATCCTGGATTGCCCATCCTCTCACTGGACTTACAGGGTCACCCAACCCCTAAAACAGCAAAAGGTAAAAATAACTAATTTATAGAAGATTATAAAAGTCCACTTTCCTATCCAAGAGGTCCAGTTACATTAAGATAGACTTCAATCACAAAAAAACTGCTCTCCTCCAGCTTGGGCCAGGAGGCTGCAAAAGGTGACTACATGTTCCCTGATCCTCAGGCTGCTGGGTGCTTGTCCAATTCCGTGGAGCAACTTACAGCATCCTCAGGGCTGTTCTAAATTGTGCCAGCTTCGAAGGTTTCTAGTGGGTCATTCTGGCAGCCTGGAGTCAGTGGTCAACAGTAGCACTCCTACCACAACCCTTTCTGCCAGTTATGCCCTAAGACACACCTCCTACCCAACTAGATGGTTAAGGTGATTTCCTGCCTGCTTTTGATGCCAGAGTGGCACAAAGCAAGTGGAACAGGTAACAGGCTCTGGTTCCAGGTATATTAATTGCTACATAACATAGTTAATAATATACATTTGCATGTTGTATACAACAGTCACCTAAATAAGCCCGCAACAGCATATACCCAGTGTGACGTTGCACCCCATAATGCTTTATGGAAATATGCTTATGAATGTATCTATGACATAACTGGAATATGTTTTATGCTACATATGCCATGTAACATATCTCTGCAAAGGTTATGATCTACTGAATATATTCATCCTATTTGTATGCATGTATCATATTTGTATTCGAAGTTATGAATATTGGCTGTGTACTTGTTTGATTTTAAGTAGCTTTAGTAAGGCATTTGGTCAGCTTCTTAGGAAAGGAATTTGCAAGTTAAGTGCCCAATCAAGAAACACTTAACGGACAATGTACCTTGGAAGGCTCCAATCCACATAAGAAGGCTACCTGGGGATGTTCAAGGTAGCATGTGAACAATGGCTGCCACATGTAAAGTTCTGAGTCATGCATGGACATGTGACTTGCCCAGGTGACTCCAAAACTCCATCTTGTAGCTGGGTTTCTACATGGGAGCGGGGGGGAGAGGGTGTCCACCCACAAGAGAGGAACTATATAAAGTCCTGGGAGACCCCTCCATTTTGTCTTCAGCTGGCTCAAGAGATAGCCTCTCCACCCCCAAAGGATACCTGAAAGAAACTGGAACAAAGGACAGTAACCACAGGGGTGTGAGTGATTGCTGGACCCAGACTAGAAGGAGGTTAGTTTGTAAAAGAAGCTTACTGGAACATTTCTGAGGGTGAGATTTCATCTGTGATCACTTTCTTACTGTATTAGGCTTAGACTTGCATGTTTTATTTTATTTTGCTTGGTAATTCACTTTGTTCTGTCTGTTATTACTTGGAACCACTTAAATCCTACTGTTTGTATTTAATAAAATCACTTTTTACTTATTAATTAACCCAGAGTATGTATTAATACCTGGGGGGGGGGGGGAAACAGCTGTGCATATCTCTCTATCAGTGTTATAGAGGGCGAACAATTTATGAGTTTATCCTATATAAGCTTTATACAGGGTAAAACAGATTTATTTGGGGTTTGGGACCCCACTGGGAGCTGGGTACCTAAGTGTTGGAGACAGGAACACTTTTTAAGCTGTTTTCAGTTAAGCTTGCAGCCTGTGGAGGATGTGGTTCAGACCTGGGTCTGTGTTTGTAGCAGGCTAGCGTGTCTGGCTCAAACCAGGCAGGGCACTGAAGTCCCAAGCTGACAGGGAAAACGGGCTCAGAGGTGGTCTCGGCACATCAGGTGGCAGTCCCAAAGGGGGTTTCTGTGATCCAACCCATCACACCAAGTACATCTCAGAATACCAAAGATCAATCATTCCACTTCTGTTTGTAAAAGTCATCTCCTCCTCCATCAACACTTCAGACAGCTCTATGAGGAAACCTAAAGAACTCTGCCATAACATGGGGACTATATCTTTACTTCAAAATGTCCAATAGGTATTTCCCATCTCTAATTCCTACAATTTTAGGTGTGAAAATAGCTGATAATAATTTGTTCTAGCAAATAGAAATACTAAAAGATGAATCCTACCAGGTGCTGAGCATCCTCAACTCCCAGTGGACCTGATCCAAAATCCATAAGTCAATGTAAAGATTCCTGTTAACTTCAACAGGCTTTGGATCACACCCATTCAAATCAGTGTATGTGCAGCATCAAGCCTTTAAAGCACTTTGCAAACATTCATCAATTCAGACCTGTGACGATGCATCCATTCTATAGAAGGAAGATCTGAAGGACAGCAAAGTGAAGTGACTTGCCTAAGGTCAGCGTTCAAACCATAGCAAAACTGGGGACAAATATCTGCTGACTCTTTGGTCTCTACTTTAACCATCTGACTGCTTTCTCTCCACATCTCCTCTCCATCCCTCTAATCACCTCCCCTTATTTCACCTGTACTGTTTGGAAATTTTTCAGCAAAAGAAAAATTAAACAATATAAATGGTACAGAACTCTTCTCTCCTACCTACTGCTTGTTTAGAGTAGTGTTTTCAGTAAATGCCAAAGGGACATCTTGTTTTTGTTAGTGATTCAAGGACAGCATTAACTCATTGGCATATTTTTAGCCCATCTCTTCATTCGGTGCTTCTGTCCTCTTGTACAGATTTATTTTCCTTTCATTATTTTACCCATTGGGACTTGTATAAGCAGGAGATCTGCTTCTCAGCTTCAGAGCCAGCTATCCATGCAAGCAGCCAGCTTCCCCACCCCTGCTCCTTAGACTTTCACTCCAGGCAAAAAGGTGTTCTCATTGATCCCTC
>NW_020664376.1:4258120-4329574 GCF_002925995.2 Terrapene triunguis
CTAAGGGAGCTATTAAATACTGGTTCTGTTACTTAGGAGATCTCCATTTCTAGATAGCATTCCTGCTGATATTTATAAGAAATGTTCTGATTCACTTATATGTCACATTCTAAATATTTTTAATTCCTCCAAAGAGACAATGCAGGTGGTTTCATATGCATTGCAGGATAACTTTAATTTTCTGTCCAAATCAGCTGTGGAGCCAAAACAACCTATAATGTAGGCCCATCTCCCTTATAAATGTTGAGAGAGGGCTCCTTGCCAAAAATACATCCATTTGCATCCGAAATATTATAGCTAATTATGTTCATACCGCCTTTTCTTACAGTGGGAATTCCTTTAAATGAACTTTGACACCCTATCAATGATTAGTGATGGGTGAACTTTGAAGGTATGGTTCATTAAAGCGTCTAAAATACTGCTTGTTTCTCCAGACTTCATTGAAACTCTTTAGTTAGAAAATCTTTTAAGATCTGTGATACTCATGAGTTTGTTGGTGTCACTAGGCATCACCCTAGGTAACTCGGGGGGTTGGAAGACCACGAGAGTCAATGAAGCCCCCCCGCACTAGGCCAAAGTGAACCAAGGCCCCTGCATGTTAAACTTTACTAACCTCACAGGCCAGCAGCTGGGAAACGATAGTAATAAGGCCTGCATGCTTCTGGCTGAAAGGCAAGATAACAGATCAAAGGGAAAAGGACAAGATAACGGTTCAAAGAAGAGTTACTAACGAGCTAGACTTATAGCCGCCAAGATGACTTAACTGCTTAAATGTAACTGCTGTAGGAGGAGGGAGGGGGAAAGGGAGGAAGGGGGGTAGGGAAGAAAGGGGGGGAGAAAGTAAAGTATAAAAAGAGAAAAACTGCTTATGTTGGTGTGCTTGATTTGAGACATGCTGGTCTCCTAGTGCCTATTCAGAGCTCTTGAATAAACTTTGTCTGCTTCTCCACCCTGGTGTGTTCATTGGCGCGAAGCACACCGGGCAACGAACCCCGCTGTTGCCCCCTCGGGCCCTCTGTGCCGGCAACAAGTTGTTCAATATTTGCAGCGTCCAGCTAAGCCACATATGTGAAATATTGAAGAACAGACTTTATAGTAGCTCTAATACTAGAAGGGAATGAATTTAGGTTTGGGTGAAAGATATTCAGGATGGTTCCTCCTGTATCATCAGGACACACTCACTGTTCCTAATTTAGCAGTTATGGCTGAGAAGGCACTTCCAGGTTGCATTATCTTTCAATAGCTTCCTTTTCTCAATACGTGGGGGGCCCTAAACAGAGGAGGATGACATCCCAGGGAGACTTGCTGGCTGTGAATGCCCTGTCAGCATGGCTCCATTGGAGCCACGGTGCTCGTAATAGTGGGAGGGGCTTCTTGGGGACAGAAAATCAGCATGGGGGAACTGAGGGCCCTGGTTTCCCAGGAATCCACTGGAATTGTCCACATGTTTGAAGCTTGCTCTTTTGAGGAATGAGAAGAAACACATACTACTTCCCCATCAGAACAATTAAGGACAAAAATCCCCACACAGAGAACTTCCCAGTTATTCCTTCCTTAGCTCCTTCTGAAGGCTTCCCTATGATTGGAGGCACTGAGAAAGGATCTCTGGAATTGCCTTCCCAAAACTACTTTTATGTTTTTTACATGTAATTATAATATAATGTATGGTTATTGTCACAACCCCTTTCTCCCCCATCTCCCCGCCAAGTCTGTCATCTTAGATATGCCCCTAGAGAGGCAGTCCCAAAGCATGGGCCTCTACCACTTGAGTTAAAGGAGTATATTTATTAGCTGGTAGCAACAGTAGGCTGTTATCCTGTATGTGGACCAGCAATTAGAAAGAATGTGACACTCTTAGGGCATAGGTACACAGGGATTTAAAATCAGATTAGTTTATTCATTCTAAGTGCACCACATTAACTATATCAAACACAAGTGCATCCATACAGCTTTGATAGATGGCCAGTTTAAGGGCTTGTCTTCATGTGTGTACTGCAGCAGCACAGCTGCACCAGTGTAGCCGCACCCCTGCAGTGTTTTAGTGAAGACGCTGCTATGCTGACAAGAGAGTTAATCCATCGCTCTGAGAGGCAGTAGCTATGTAAAGGGAGAAGCCTTCCCATCGACATAGTGCTGTCTACATCAGGGGCTAGGCTGGTATAACTATGTCTCTCAGGGGAGTGGATTTTTCATGCTGTTGAGTGATGTAGTCATACCGATATAAATTTGTAGTGTAGACCTGGCCTAATGTACTTCCCATGTTAATAATTACACCCACACACCTCTGCACTTCTTCCAATTAACTCTGCGTCATTCTGGGGAGATATTCCATTGTGCGATGTTTTGCCACTTAGCTGTATGCTTTCTGGGATTTTTTCATGCTGCATTATGGGATGCCTACAGGAATCCCTACAGGAATTCTGGGACTTGGGGTCAAACTAATAAACTCCCACCTTTCCTTTCCTGGTATCCCATCATTCATCTTTATTTTGCCAGAGCCATTTTCAGACTGCTCTGAGGCAGCATGAAGAAGACGCTGCTGAGCACCATAATCATGACAGTCATTTATAGGAACATGTATTGGCAGTCATGCAGTTGGATGCATTTGGATCAGTAGCTTTGTAGGGCTTTGAATGCCTTGGCGATACTGCTAGAGATGGAGGAGTAGCAGGAGGATGCAATTGAGTAGTTACTTCTGCAGGGCATTTATCTGGAGCCGCTTCTTTTGGTGGAGTGCTGATTCTGGGCTTGGTCATCTAGCTGGGACTGGTGGAAAGGCTAGTCAGGCAGAACTGGGGTGTCCAGCAGTGACTGCTGACATCCAGGATTTGGAAGGCTACATTTCTAGAGATCTGTGCAGAGATCATCCTGGAGCTGCAGAGTTACACTCAACATGAGAGTCTGCATTTGGCCTTCATCAGCTGGAAGTTTGCTACCCCTATTGCTATCAGTCAGTAGCTAATCAGTTTGGTGTTGGTAGATCAATTGTCAGGACCGTTGTCATGGAGGTTTGCAATGATATTCAGAGAATGCTACTGTGTTGCATCATAAAGCTTGGCAGTGCATAGGAGGTTATTGACAGCTTTGCACAGAGGAGGTTTCCAAACAGTAAATGGGTTACTGATGGGACTCATGTAGCTCTTCTAGGACCTCCACACCAGGCCAAAGCCTCTTTTAACAGGAAGGGTACTTCTTCATGGTCCTGCAAGACCTGGTTGATCACCATGGCAGGCTCACCAACAGGGTGGTCTGGACAGGTCCATGAGGATCCTTGAGAATTTTTAGGAACTCAGGCCTGTTCTCTGGAATGAGCAAGGGAACATTTGCTTCCCAGACCACCAGGGAAATTAATGGTGGTTTGATTCCTTTTGTCACCCTGGAAGATGCAACTTAACCTCTGCTTCCCTGGCTTATGGAAGCTTTTACTGAATACTTGGACAAAAGAACATAGTAGCTGCAAAATGGCAGTGAAGTGTGCATTTGGAAGAATGAAGGGTAGGTGGAAGTGCCTACAAAAACATGACAACGGTTATTCTGCTGGTGTGCTGGGGCCACTGCTTATCATGCTGACCTGTATTGCCTCATTATTTCCTTGGACTCCTTTGTCAGGAATCTGTCTGTTGTCTTATACTTAGATTGTAAGCTCGCTGGGGCAGGGACAGTCATTTGTTCTGTGTTTGTACAGTGCTTGGGACAATGGCGTCCCAGTTCATGATTTGGGCTCCTAGACTCTATGGTCATAAATCATAGCTAGTAATAATAATAATTGATAAATAAGAAAGTTGGATACTTCTCATCATCAGGCACAGGGAACCACCTGGTGTGAGAGGTGTCTGTTCATGGGATCCTCCAGGAAGCAGGTAAGAGATCTGCAGGAGGCGGTGGCTTGTCTGCGTAGCATCTGGGAGTGCGAGGACTTCTGCAGGATGCACATGGAAACATGGGATGGAGGATGCTAGCTGACTACAGATGAGCACCAGAGGAGGAAAGAGAACTGGCTGGTCTGCGGGAAGGAGGCTGGCTGCTGACCATCTCAGGCAGTAGACAGAGCTCCACCCATCACCCTGACCACTTCTCTGGGCCACTTCCCCACAGCCTCATTTCCCTCTGCTCCTGCCTCATTTCCCTCTGCTCCTGACTTTCCCGCAGCCTCATTTCCCTCTGCTTCTGCCTCTGGCTCCAACTTCTTTGCCCTCTTCCCAGGGCCTTGAACCTGTAAGTCCTGGCAGCCCATCAGGAGCAATCCCAGTCCCTGCTAGCACCTGCCCTTCCCCAGGTGCTGGTCCCTCTGTAGCCCTCTAGGAAGCCAGTCTTCTCCCTAGGGCTCCCTGTAGCAGACTAACTTGCGCTGGTCTTCAGCTTCCTTTTATATGGGCCGGCTGGGCCCTGATTGGCTGGTCCAACCGTCACCCTAATTGTCTGCAGCCGCCACTCTAATTGGCTGTTTCCCTTGCAGCCACTCCTTTGGCTGCCTGCCCCTCAGCTTCCTTAGGCTGGTTTTAACCCTCTCAGGGCTACTGCGGGGCAGGCACCCCACCACACATAATCTCCCTTGGAAACCTATAGTAGAACTTAACTACCCTTATTTTTTATTGATCTCTAACCTAAATATCCCTTGATGAAGATTGTTCACAGTTCTCTTTATCACAGCCCTGGACACATTTGAAGACTGTTATCAGGTCCTCCTGGAGTCTTCTTTTCTCAAGACTAAACATACCCAGTTTTTTAACCTTTCCTAATAGGTCAGGTTTTCTGAACCCTTTATCATGTTTGTTGCTTTCCTCTACTACCGTTTCTCTGAGTTTGTTAAAGTCAGCTTTTTTGAAGTCCATTGTCCTTATTCTGGTGCTCTCACATCTTCCTTTATGTACAATCATGACATCTATCATTTCATGATGACTTTCACCAAAAATTGCCTTCCACTTTCAGGTTCATTACCAATTCCTCCTTGTTGGTCAGAATCAAGTCTAAAATGGATGTCCTCCTGGGGTATTTCCTCCACTTTCTGAAATACATTTTTTCCCCTAATACCTCCCAAGAACTTATTGAAAATTTTGTGTTTTGCCGTATTACTTTTCTAACATATGTCTGAGTAGTTATTGTCGCCCATTACTACCGCGTCTTGTGTTTTGGATATTTCCATTATTTGTTCCAGAAATGCCTCATTCACCTCCTCTTCCTGATCTGGTGGTCTATAGCAGACCCCTAATATAATGTCACTCCTATTTTTACCACTTTAATTTTTACCCAGATATTTTCAATTGATCTGCCTCTCACCTCCTTCTTGACCCTAGAACAAGTGCATCTGTTTTTGATGTATAATGCAATATCTTCTCCCTTTTTATCCTGTCTGGCCTTCCTGAACCCTCTATATCCCCTATACCAATATTCCAGTCTTGAGATTTATCCCAGCAAGTCTCTATGATGCTAATTATGTCATAATTTAGCTTATGTATTAATATTTCCATTTCTTCCTGTTTATTCCCAATACTCCTTGTATTTGTGCATAGATATCTAAGATTTTGAGCAAATTCCCCTACTGATTACTTTCTTGTTGCTCCCAAGACCCTATTGTAATTTTCCACGTCCCTCCCAATATCTAGCCCTCTATGCTTACCTGTGGGCTTTTGTCGCATGCCCCCTATGAGGACTAGTTTTAAAGCCCTCCTCATTAGGTTGGTGACTTGGCGTGCAAAGATACTTTTCCCCTTCTTGGTCAGGTGGACCCCATTTCTTCTCAGCAGACCTGTTTCCTGGAACAGTATCCCATGGTTGAGGAGCCTGAAGCCTCCCATTGACACCATCTACACAGCCATGCGTTCATCTCCAGGATGTGCACGTCCCTTCCTGTGCCCTTAACCTCAACTGGGAGGATGGACAAGAACAAAACTTGCATCCCCAACTTCTTTGCCCTTACTTCCAGAGCTCTCTAGCCACTGCTGATCTGCTCAGGGTCATATCTGGCAGTATCATCCGTGACCACTTGGATGAGCATCATGGGTAGTGGTCTGAAGGATGGATAAGCCCCAGCAACATTTCCATAAAATCTCAGACACAGACTCCAGACAGGCAACACACCTTCTGGGACGTCATGTCAGATCAGCAGATGGATGCCTCCATCCCCCTCAGAAGGGAGTCCCCAACAATCAGCACCTTACACCCCCTTCTCTTGGGTGTAGTAGCCATATGCCTCCCAGATTTGGGGGCAGGTGTCTTCTCCTCCTTTTCAGCCATTGGGGTCAGCTCCTCACCTCCTGTTGCCAGTTCAGTATACTGGTTCTTTATGTCAAAGGACAGGGGACTGACTCCCCCACGCCCCGCACCAGCTGCTGAAGGAGCAGCCTGGCTGTGGACTGCCAAGCCACTGCGAGGAGTGGCTGTACTCTTGTTGAAGGAGTCCCCCGGAAAGGGAGGAAACCAGATGGTGACACGGCCGGAGGACTGTGCCACGAAGCAGACACTGAGAGAAAAGAGCTGTAACAGGTCTGCAGATGGAGGCAAGAACGGGAGAGCCGCCACCACCCAAGGGCTCACCCGCTGGGACTGAGCTCATTTCCGAAATGCCCAGCAGGAGGCACCAGTGTGGTGAGTGACCCCATGACATTATGGAATCCCTATAATTGGAGCTTTTTTTAGAACAGATTAGACAAACATCTGTCAGGGATGGTCTAGGTTTACTTAGTCCTGTCTCAGCCGTGGGGCATGGACTAGATGACTAATCAAAGTCCCTTCCAGCTAGTGCCCTACCAAATTCATGGTCCATTTTGGTCAATTTCGTGGTCATAAGATTTTTTAGTCAATTTCACGGTTTCAGATGTCTACATCTGAAATTTCACAGTGTTGTAACCGTGGGGGTCCCAACCCAAAAGGGGATTGTGTGTGGGGGGAGGGGGAATTGTGGGATTGCCACCATCACTTCTGCGCTGCCTTCAGAACTGTGCTCTGAAGGCTGCAGCCAAGGAGCTTCCTGCAGCCGGGGGAGGTACCCGGAGGTAGGTCTGATCTTCTCCCCAGAGCAGACGTCCAGGGGAAGAGGAAGTCCCGTCCATCCACAGCCCCAATGGCACTAGCAACTGGAGCCCATTGCATGGTAGGATCCCCCGACTGGGGCTTCCCGAGCCCTGTCCCTTCCCTTCCCCTACAATAGCTAGATTTCATGGGGGAGATCTGATTTCATGGTCCGTGGCACATTTTTTCATGGCCATTTTTATGATTAAATGCCTTTGTGTGACAGGTGCTTGCTGTGTTTTGCACAACATCTGTGTGTGAGGGAGCCTTGCTGATGGGTGGGAAAGAGAAGGTGGAGAGACTTTCTGAAAATTATAGACAACTGGAGAGGGTGCCTCTGGAAATGCCACAAGTGGTCAGGGAAACAGGGCCAGGGATGCTCCTACTTTGAGACCAGGGTAGTTGTGGGTAATGAATATACCGTATCCAAGGAAATGACTGAAATGTGGGTTTGGACTGACAAATAAAACTACTTGACAGCCAAAAAGTATATCCTGGGTTATTTACCTGCTAAGCTGGGGTTAGCTCTGTCACAAAGATTTTGGTTCTTGAAGGCTGCTATGATCACCAAGTGATTGATTTTACAACAATGGAAGAGTAGGCTTATGCCCAGAGTAGAACAGTGGTATTCATACCTTTCTGAGTTAGCAGTCAAAGAAAGAATAGAGTAATTGTATGAATCTGAAGAAATGTGGACCCTGTTTCTAGATATATTTGGATTTAAAATGTTGAGATGACTCAAGGAATGCCAGACCTTTATTCCACCTAACCCAGCCTCTTCCCTCCCCTGACCCCCAGGTCACCGCCGTCTCTCTTTTCCCTATTCATGTATGTCTTCTCCTATTTTAACATTGTAACCCCCACCCTAACACGTTGTGTCTAGGTAGTATTGTTTAGGTTTGTATTGTCGGGTCTTACAGATTTGACAAATTGTAAAACTGCATAATTATATTAGAGAGCCTGTGAAGCAGGTGGTATTTGGAAACATACAAGCTATAAGTCACTTACCTATTTATACTTTTCATTGTCTGTTTTTTTTTTTAATGAAAATTAATAAAAATAACAAAAAGTTAACAAAGAAAGTAGTGCAAACTTAAGACCAGTGGAACTCTGGCATGCCCAAATTGTGGAGTGCTCACAAACTTCTGTAGGTGGGGTGCTTGGTCCAGCTGTAGGTCCCAGAATGGTGTGTGCTCCATTTTTTGCAGGAGAGGGCTAGGTAACGGTGCTGTACTTGACCTTTGTAACAGAATTTTTTCCAGCATAACTGTTTGCCTCTTCTTCATGAGCATCATATTCCTCTCCAAGGGCATTTGCTCCTTTTCCAGGGCCATGTGCTCCCCCTTGAGCCTATGGGATTGTTCCACGAAACCATCCCTCCAGTCTTCTGCTTTCATGTCCCTCTGTTGGGATGCAGTTACAAGTTCCTTGCACCTCTCCTCTCTCATCTTCTTTCATTTCCTTCAGAGGCTTGCCAGCCTTTCAGTGGATGATACCCATGTGTCGTGCCATTGCAGCTGCTCGTGGAAATCAGAAAAAGCACAAATACCTATTGTCCCAATTCTAGTCTCCATGCCAACATTGGAAAAAGTGTTGCTTATCCTGCTATTTTGGAATGCCTTTCCCATCTTCTCTTCCCATCTTGGCATTCTCTTTGAGATAGTATGACAGGCTGTATAAACCCCACACAAGTGATGAAGGGGTGAAAGAGCTGTTATGGGCAAGGCTGTCCCCATGCCTCTGGCCGTGTCAGTCACGTCAGGGGTGGAATAAGTACTTAAAAGTGGGAAGGTCCTGGCAGTTGCTGGACAGCTCTGGGAGAGAGAGCAGATGGTGATTCTACAGTTCCTAAAAGAGGCTCCTGGAAGCCCGCAGGAAGGCCATTTACCAGTCCCCCACCATTCCCCCTGCCTGCAAGGAGATGACAACCCTGGTACTCTGGTTGGGTAAGAAAGGTTTGGTGAACTGCTAGGTGGTTGGCATTACTACAATCTATCCCACTTGGGTTTAGGGAATCTGAGATCATACTAAAGGGACTAGGGGAGAGGGAGCCTAAAGTCCCATTCCCTTCAAACACAAGTGGACTATTTAGCTCAATCTGTGTCAAAGAGACCCCTGCTTAAGCAGATGGGGGCACCCCAAGGATTTTTCAGTGTCTGCACAGTAGAAGGTGCCTGTCAGCAGCCTGAGAACTGTGACAGATGGAAAGACGTATTCCACATTACTTCCCCCTTTTATGGTACCCCTGTACCAGTGCTGCGGGTGGAGTGTTAGGGGAGGTAGCAGCAGAAAGTTAGCCATTGCGTGTGCCCCAGTGCAGGCTGTCCTTATGTTGGAGGATGTTACCCTGAGGTATGTCCCCAGGAGACATAAAAAAGATCTGATTTAAAAAGACAGTAGGCAAACCAGGAAGATATGCAGCACCGCTATTTACCAGGGTGGTGTTCCCCCAGATGTTGCAGAAGTGAAAGAGAAACACTAGTTATATGAGTGGCCCTGATAAGGTTGCATTGCTTTACAATGTGTGTGCCACAATAAACCACTATCTTTGCCTTAAATAGAATCATAGAAGCATAGGGTTAGAAGGGACTATAAAGGTCACCTAGTCTACCCCTCTGCCAAGATGCAGGATTTGTTGTGACTAAACCATCCAAGACAGATGGCTACCCAGCCTCCTTTTAAAAATCTCCAGTGAAGGAGCTTCCATGTCTTCTCTAGACAATCTGTTACATTGTCCTACTATTCTTAGAATTAAGAAGTTTTTCCTGCCATTTAATCTAAAACTGCTATGCTGTAGTTTGAACCCATTGCCTCTTGTCCTGACCTCTGTGGCAAGAGAGAACAATTTTCTCCATCTTTTTATGGCAGCCTTTCAAGTATTTGAAGACTGCTATCATGTCCTCCCTTAATCTCCTCTTTTCCAAACGAAACATACCCAGTTCCTTCAGCCTTTGTTCATATGGCTTGCATTCCATCCCTTTGATCCCTCACTCACCTCTGGATCCTTTCCAGTTTCTCAACATCCTTTCTATACAGCGGTGACCAAGATTGGCCTACCCAGGGCCAAGTATAGTGGTACTATGGTCTCCTGTGACTTGCATGTGTGACAAAGTTCCTCCTCTACCTTGGTGGGTCCTGCGCTTATTGACGGATTTGCTCACTTCACAGATTCACCCTGTGGGTCAGGAAACAGTCCAGAGACCTTCCCCTCTGGTAGAAGCTATAGTCCTGGTCAATTCCTCCTGTGTTTGATCAGGAGTTGGGAGGTATGGGGGGAACCCGGGCCCGCCCTCTACTCCGGGTTCCAGCCCAGGGCCCTGTGGACTGCGGCTGTTTAGAGTGCCTCCTGGTACAATTGCACGACACCTACAACTCCCTGGGCTACGTCCCCATGGTCTCCTCCCAACACCTTCTTTGTCCTCACCACCGGACCTTCTTCCTGATGTCTGATAACGCTTGTTCTTCTCAGTCCTCCAGCAGTACGCCTCTCCACTCTCAGCTTCTTGCACACCTCTTGCTCCCAGTTCCTCTCACACACTTCCTCTCCTCTGGCTCCCTGGCTCCTCCTGGCTTGACTGGAGTGAGCCCTTTTATAGCATCAGAGGGGCCTTAATTAGAGTCAGGTGCTTAACTGCCTCACCTGACTCTTAGCAGGTTAATTGGAGTCAGGTGGTCTATTAGCCTGGAGCAGCCCCTGCTCTGGTCACTCAGGGAACAGAAAACTACTTATCCAGTGGCCAGTATATCTCCCTTCTGCTACTCTGCTGTTCCCAACTGGTCTGGGTCTATCACACATGCTATACCTCTGTTAATGCAACCCAAAATTGCATTTGCTTTTTTTGCAACAGTATTGCATTATTGACTCGTGTTGAGGTTGTGATCCACCACAACTCCTAGATCCTCCTCAGCAGTACTGTTGCCAAGCGAGTTTTCCCTAATTCTGTATTTATGCATTTTTTTCTGTATTTATGCACTTCCCCCCCTGAGTGTAGCACCTTACATGTGTCTTTGTTAAATTTCATTTTGTTGTCTATAGCCCAGTTTTCCAATTTATCAAGATTCTTCTGAATTTTAGCTCTATCATTCAAAGTGTTTGCAACACCTCCCCCAGCTTTGTGTCATCTGCAGATTTGATCAGTATGCTCTCTTCCTACATCCAGGTCATTAATAAAAATGTTAAACAACACCAGACCCAGAGCAGATCCCTGTTTAACCCCACTTGAGACCTATCTCCAATCTGACATCATTCCATTAATTGTTACTTTGTGTTTGTGATAGTTTAGCCAACTATGTATCCACTTAATGCTAGTTCTACTGAGCCTGCATTTCTCCAGCATACTTATGAGAATGTCATGTGGGACTGTATCAAAAGCCTTGCTAAAGTCCCGGAATATTATGTCCACCACGTTCTCCTTCCCACCAAAACAATTACCTTCTCAAAGAAGGAAATCCAGCTGGTTTGGCATGAATTGTTCTTAGTAAATCCATGCTAGTGATCACCCCTGCTTCCTCCAGGTATTTGCAAATTGAATGTTTTATACAATGCTCTAGTTGCTGACTTGAATTCATTCAAATTAGTCAAAAGATCTCTGCCATGTTATTTACTTATCCTGATCTGCATCCATTCTCCTTTTTTGCCTCCACTAGTAAGTGAATAACTAGTGATAACTTCACTAGTCATCTGGTCACATGTTAATTTTTGTGTGACGAATGAAGCAAAGTAGGCACTGAGCAACTCCACCTTCTTATCTTCCATTACCTGTTTGTCTTCTCCATTGAACAGCAGACTCACACCATCCCTGATCTTTCTTTTTTGTCTGACATATTTGTAGAATCCCTTTTTGTTGTCTCTAACATTTCTTGCCAGCTGCCTTGGCTTTCCTGATTTTTTGTCCCTACAAGATTGTGCTGTTCCCATGTATACTTCCTTGGTGACTGCAGTGTATCAGGAGAGAAAATTAGTAGAAAGCATCTTGGGAAAGTGGGTATGGGAGCTGCACATGTGGCCAGTGGTTATGGGATTTGATACTTCAGGGAAATAAAAAAATGTATAGCTGTCAGTTCCTGGCACTGATGCCATTTTGAGCACACTAAAGGTGGTGTTAAATGCCAAACAAGTGAAGAGAGCCTTCTAGCTTCACCCAACATGGTGACAGACAGCTGATAGCTGGAAAATCCTAAACGGTTGTAATATAATGTAGTACTACTTAATGGTAGAGCTCCCCTCCGCATCATTTTCAGGCTGGCTGTTGGTAGAGCTTTCCTCCACAGCAGTTTCAGTCTGGCTGTCCGAATGTGGTTCTTGTGTAATCTCTGAACCTTCCAGGTTGTACAGTTCTTGGCTGCTCAGAAAACTCTTTTGGTCAGACCCCATGCTATACATGATATCATGGATGCTTGTTGTGTTGTCCTGAGTGCTTTATGGAAAACTATCTACTACATCATTCTTGAGTGTAGAGGTGGCGTTGTTTGCAAAAATATGATCCAGATGTTCATTTTATGGGCAGGTAGTGGGAGCATTACCCAAAGTTCTGCTCTTGTCCCTTGCCTTTAGGTACTTCTGCTCCTTTGCTTTGACTTGGCACTGGGAGTGCTCCCTCGCCTTCATTTGCTCTGACAGTTTCTTGTAGATATCTGCATTCTGGTGACTCTTCTCCAGATGGGACTGGACATGCAGCTCTCCAAAGTGGGCAGTCAAGCCCAGGAACTCAACACGGGTCCACATGGAATCATGGTGAGCATGGCTGCTCTAATGGGTATGTGACTGTGCATGTGTGAAATCACGGACAGATACAGCCATTTCCAGCAATATCCTTACTGAATTAAGTTACATTGAATTCAATAAGGTAAGTTTATCTTAGGAGTGCGTTGTACGAATGCAAAGGATTATATATTATTGTGAAATGGTATGTAACTTCTTTAAGGAGGAGACATGGTTAATATAAACCCTGGGAACCCTTCAAGGTATCAAGGGACCCTTTTGCAACAAAATGTGCTAGACTAACAAAATTAAGTGGGATTTCTAGGAGCTAGTTGGGAGGAGGGGAATGAAAATTACCCCCATCTCTGGATCCATCCTTTTGAAGCTGCACCTTGGTGAGAAACCCATTGTTTGGCTAATTACCTATTAACAATCTCTTCAAAGACCCAAACTTGAATAGGAGGGATTCAGATTCATGAGGGTTCTTGTTCTGAGCAAAAGGCATTCCAAACTTGTAATGATAGGAAAACCCCTTGGTGAGGTTTGAAAAACTGTTCACCTGCCAGGCCCCTTTTTGAGATGGCATGATCTCTGCTAAGTTTATTAACATGCTTGTAGGTCTAATATGTTTCTCTGTAATGCTTTCACCTTCAGAATAATTGCGCTTGTTACAAAAGAGCTGTGTGGTAATTTACAACTGCTGGAAACTACGCTGTTTACCATCTCTGAGGAGAAAAGTAAAACAGGCCTGCTTAGGGATTCAGTGGGGAATTCAATGTAGGTAGGGAACTGTGCAGTCTGGAAACACCCTGGTCAGAAGAGAGAAAGATGAAGATCTCCACCCAAGAGAAGCGACAGCTTGGGAGGCTGGAAGATTAAGATTGGGTGTCCTTGCTGGACTGTAGAGAGGGGGAACGGATTTAGTTGCCCTGAACTGAGACATTCATCACTACCTGTTATCAGAAAGGGGCACACATAGCTGCATGCCTGCATTTAAACATTGGCAGTGTTGTTGTAGCCATGTTGGTTCAAGGATATTAGAGAGACGAGGTGGGTGAGATAATACCTCTTATTGGACCAACTTATGAAGAACGATGTAGTTCTAAAATATCTCTCACCAGCTGAAGTTGGTCCATTAAACGATGTTACCTCATCCACCTTGTCTCTCTAGCATTGAAATGGACATCTGGTAAAGATGACTTTGGAGCAGTGGAGGGCATACAGGTACACAAACAGGCAGATCCAGGCATGAGGCAAGTATCTGTGGGGGAGCAGTTGGAGGACTGCCAGCAGGGAGGTAGTTAGGAATGTTTCCATACATACCTTAAAGCAGACAAACTCCCTGCAAAGAAGAGGATTCATTACTGCGATCCAAGATGCCAAATAACTGGATTTTTAAAAATGACTCTTTAATGTGAATAAACTAAAGCCAGGTCTACACTACAGACTGAAAAATCCACACCCCTGGGTGATGTAGTTATACTGACCTAACCCCCTGTGTAGACAGCACTGTCGATGGGAGAGCTTCTCCCGCCAACATAGCTACTGCCTCTCAGGGAGGTGGATTAACTATGCCAACAGAGAAGCTCTGCTGTCAGCGTAGTAACACCGTCGCTAAAGCGCTACGGTGGCACAGCTACACCAGTGCAGCCGCACCGCTCTAGGGCTGTACGTGAAGACAAGTCCTACATTAATCCAATGTAACATCCTGGTCCTTCAACAGTGTATTGCACTAGCCACAATACTGGAATAATTTTTGCTTCGACTTTGCAAGTCTTTAACTTTAAGTAGATATATTAAAAAACAAACAAACAAAAAGCGACTTGCAGCTTCAGAATGGCTGCTCCACTGAGTTAAAAAACAAAAAACTTCTTACATTCTCATGGGGATGCAGATTCCCCCCCCCCTTCTGTCCATTAATAGTTAGATATTAAGATTCATTCATTCTAAAGAGGACTCCATGACTACCTGAGTCAGATTCTGAAGTCGTCTGAGGTGAACAAGATAGGGATGTTTCCATTTCAGAGAGGTCAGCAAATCATCAGTACTGAGCAATAGATCCTGTTCTAATATAAGTGGCATAAGCAGTTGGACTACACTAGCAATGTTCTTCTGTATAGTACATTTCAGGCTTACGGTAGGAGTTTGATTCCTCACTTAGTTGATATGATTGATTCCTTTGGGCAAATCTCTGACTTGGAAGTAAATCACATGAAATCAGAAGTCTTTTACAGTTATTGCTCTAAATAAACTAGTTTTTCCTCCACAGCTGATGTTAGCTGAAATCCTTGAGAGCTCACTTATCTTGGCATATGCACTCTCAATTCCAAGTGCCCTTGCTGTCATCATTACGTACAGTACACGAAGAGCCAGAGTCTAATCTTGCCACATAATCTGGAAAAAAAAAAGTCTTGTTACTGTAAATACAACAGCAGATTTGGTCAGACACATAACGGCATTCACAGTGTATCAGAGATAAGAATATGGGCATCTTGGGCTTGATTGCTGGTCTCGCATCTTTCATACCAGTGTAAATGTATTGACTTCAGTGTGAGTGCTCTGGATTTACATCAAAATCAGACCCTTTGCCTTCAGCACTGACTTTGTTAGGTGACATTCATGCTGTTAAGATAATTATTGTTTCCAATTTGCTTTAATTACTGCAAACAGTTTCCTAGTTCCTGGCCATTCACCCTCTGGTCCATGAGACATGAAGGCAATTCCTTCAAAGAAAAAGTGAAGAGAAGAACAAGATCTTGTACTGAATCAGCTAAAAGGGAAAGCAGAGCACTAAATGTTAAAGGAAGGCTAGGTTTTGTGATGTTCAGCATAGATTTGTGAAGAAAAGAGATGCATACATGTCTGAGGCTAGGTCTACACTACCCGCCTGAATCGGCGGGTAGAAATCAATCTCTCGGGGATCGAATTATCGCGTCTCGTCGGGACGCGACAATCGATCCCCGAATCGACGCTCTTACTCCACCAGCGGAGGTGGGAGTAAGCGCCGTCGATGGGGAGCCGCAGAGGTCGATTTTGCCGCCGTCCTCACAGCGGGGTAAGTCGGCTCCGATACGTCGAATTCAGCTACACTATTCGCGTAGCTGAATTTGCGTATCTTAAATCGACCCCCCCGTAGTGAAGACCTGCCCTGAGACTGAAGACAAGCTTATCTTTGTCTATTCCTTCAGATAAATAGTTCAAGAACAGTTCATCTTTGTGAAAAATATGATCTCTAGGAAGTGTTGCTAAGGTCAGTGAAATTTAAATGGTATGCAGTACTTGTTGTGTATGGTGGTACACCCATAGGCTATCGCTATGCTTGCAGCCAAGGGTGTAATTCCCAGCTCATGTAGACATGGTTGTGCAAGTTCTCATTGAGCTAGTATAGCCATGGTAGCATAGGCAGCAGCCAGTGGTGGCACAGGCTAGCCGCCCTGTGTACATACGACAGGGTCCAGGTGGGTTTGTACTCAGGGCAGCTATCCCTTGCCAGTGCTATCATGGCTACACTCCTATTTTTAGCACACTATCTCATTAAGATTAAGAGCTAGTGCGAGTATATCTATATTAGCTGGGAATCATGCCCCTAGCTCCAAGTGTAGGTGTAGACATAGTGGTATGCTCACTAAACACTGCTCAAGTCCGTGAGACCCATGGTGATGTCTCAGTCAAGTATCGCTTGTACAAGTTAAAATGCACTCACATTTCAATAAGTGTTAACAAATTCAGGAAGAACATAGTTATCTAGTCTTGGAGCAATATTGCGACACATGATATGACTAATGTACGTTAATAATTCTGTAGTGGGAATCTCTGGATCGCTATAGGATTTGGGGATATCTCTCAGTATTGTCTTTTCATCCAAGATTAGTGTGCTGTGCTTACCTTGAACTCAGTAGGACTACTCACATGAGTAATGTTACTTATATAGGCATGTCTTTACAGTATCATGGCTAAAGTATAAGTGAGGAAATTCATGAGAGATTTAAACATATAGGGCCAGATCCTCATCTGATATTGGCAAAACTCCATCAACGTCAATGGAGCTACACTGATTTACACCAGATGATCAGGCTCATTCTATATAAATCAGACAATCCAGATAACATTCATCCTAGATTATTAGGAAAAGCAACTAACAAATGTATGGTACAACTGATCACTGGTTCTGAAAAAATAATGGGCTACTGGGGTGGTAACACAAAACTTAAAAACAAGCAAATATTGTAGCAATTTAAAAAAAAGACCTAATAGTTATCCTGGCAATTACCATGCTATACGAGTAACTGCTTTCCCTAGTTAAGAGACAAGGTGTGTGAGGTAATATCTTTTATTGGACCAATTTCTATTGGTGAAAGAGACAAGCTTTTGATCTGCACAGAGCACTTCTTCGAGTCCTAGTAAGCAAATGCTTAATTTGATTAAATCCTCTAAGCATCTAGTAAAGTATAGGGCCTTCTCTAATTTGTATTGGACACTTTGAGTTACTTCATCAGTTGGGGTAAGTCAGTCTAGCTCAGTTAAGTCATAGAGCTAGGCTGACTTACACCAGCTGAGGGTCTGTCTCTGTTCAAACAGACAAGTTTCTGTGTAACATCAATGAAGCAATTTGTGCTCTATAATATAATGCTGAAAGTGTGAAGCAGAATAGATGGCACAGGGGACTATTGAGTTATGGAACTTTTTGAAGTCTAGGTTATTTGTACATATCTTACTCAAATCAGTGATTGCACTGTGGGCATCTAGTAGCAGTCAAGTAGAACGATTATTAAAATAAGAAAAAATGTTTTTGCTAATATTTTAAATTTTGAAATTTTCCAACCAGCTCTAATGTTCACTGATTTACATGAAATACCATAAATAGATGGCTTCATTGTGTTTCTTAGAGAACAGATGGTCACATTTACAAAAAAATCCACCCCAATTTGTCATCTTGTCATCAGTCACCACAAAGAAGCCAAGGGCTTAGGGACCTCAGAGACTGAACTATCCTCACCTCTAGAACAGGTTGTTCCAAGTCATAGGTAAGCCATATTGATTAGAAGCTGTAAAGAAGCCTCTTCCACCACTACCCATGCTGTGCCCACTATACGGAGTTTCCAGAAGACTTTCAATAATTCAGCACATACACGTGTACGTACACAAAGAATAATAATAAAAAATAAATCAAATGAGAGGGAGAGAGATGGGGTTTAGGTGAAATCCACCCCTGCACAAAGGGCAAGCACAAGGCATATGCACATCTTAAGTCCCATTTTAGCTATTGGGGCTTAAATAGGATTTAAGTAGTAGATAGGTCTTAAGCCCATTGCACAACAATGACTTTCACCCTGGGTGCTTAGCTTGGGTTTTGGGAAACTACACCCAACTTTTTGTATGCTACCAGACACTACTAATAGTTCTACCTATAAAAAGAAGTAACATACATCTATGTTACCATAAAATATTTGTCTTGCTTTTTAAAATTATAACCTTTTAGTTGAAATAAATATATGGAAAGCTTGCAGTCTGTCTGGGGAAAGCAAGAGCTGTTCATTATGAGCAATTGTTATGAACAGCATGTGCTAAATTTTCACCCGGTTCTCTCTTCCTGGTCAAAAGGGTCCTCTACCACCTCCTGCCACCTCACCTTTTCTCTGTTATGAGCATTGCAAATGCACTTAACATTGTAGGGACAGTAACAGTTTATTGTTAGACTCTAAATATGTTACATACAACATGTGTTCCGATTTTCAGTTGATCATGCTGTACCAGAGGGGAGGAAATGCAATTATAATAAAAATGACACACTAACTGGTATTTCTGAAGGCAGTTTTTAGAATTTAAATTGTGACCTCAATGTAGACCATAAATATAAAATTCATACATGCTCTGCTTCCTGCATATAATTACCTATCACAAGGTTCATAGTTTAAATGAAATTCTTTATGAAGCAAGAAATGGTATCATAGCACACTCTGGCTTAATGCCTTTCAGGATACATCAAGCAAAGCTATGTTTTCTAATTTTAAAGAGAAATAAAAACATATGGAACATATGCACTTTTGATGCTGTAATCCTATCAGAATATTTTTGCTTTTATTAAATTTTCCTCACTGAATGCTTCCTTTTCCTCATGCATTCAGGGAGGGACATCAACTTCCCTGAGATAGATAGTGATGTGAGCAATCTGCATGATCTTTCAGATTCTTTTTCACCTTATTCCCTGGGTGTCAAATCTCCCTCTTCCCCTTCCTCCAGCCTTCCCTGTTCCCCTCTGTTTAGACATATGAGTTAGGTAGAACATATAGCAAATAAATCATTTTTATCCTCAGGAATCCAGATCCTGTATGGAGTTTATTTTTATTTCTTCTTAATCTTCATCTTTTTTTTATACCTATGGGATGGATTAGTAGCCTCTAACCCCCAATACTTTCTGTGCAGTTGGTTTGGATAATTTAATCTTAGAAAACATGGATTCACTGGCCCTTCCCAAGGGTCACCTCCAATGGGACTCGACATGCCAACCTATTCAGCTCCAGCAGAGTGTTCTCTCTGCAGTGCACAGAAGTGTAGAAACCACCTCCATGGACACATTGTCATGTCCCTTTCTGTATAGAGAATCAGCAATATTTAAACTGTACAGAAGTCTTACATGGGTCTTGTGCACCAGGATGAATGTCACCCATTGTGATTTGAGAAATCTCTAAATTCAAGGCCCATATTCCCCTCTGTTTAGACATGTGGTTAAGTTGATCAGCAATGGCTGTCATTCACATGTAGCAAATAAAACAGTTTTGTCCTCAAGACTCAAGGTTCTGTATGGAGTTTTTCTTCTTCTTCATCTTTTTATACTCTAAAACTTTCCAAGAAACCTTTAATCACTTATGGGCAAATGCCAGAAATGTCCATATCTATCTTAGTCAGTGGATAAGCTTATTCTTTCTTCATTATCTTATTTCCTCTTGATGGATTTGTCTTTGCTCTCAAGTTTCCTATGTTCCTTGGTCTCTGGTTTGAGAATCTTAATAGTGTATTCAGTGGGGTGATCTGACTGGTTCTTACAGCTGCATATATGAACGTTTATTTTGAAAGTAGGGAGCCTGATTCAAAAACATCTTCAAGTCATCACCACTAGCTTTCAAATGCTTTCTCAATATTCTGTCATATCTGGCTATCTAAATGGGCATTTCTGTCTGGTTATATAAACGTGGGGAGAAATTACATTTTCCAAATATATATTTTTCTCTGTATTTTTGGCTTTAAAAATGTAATTTTAATATTGTCCCTAATGATGAAAACAACAATATGGTTTATGCTTTTATGAATATATTAAATTAAACAATTAGTTAATTCACTTATGTCAGTGATGAGCCCCAAGACTGTAGCAAATCACAAACTAGTATTTAGGAGAAAATTATGGAACATCTGGGATTAATTTGCAAAGACGGCATCTTACAAAGATGGCAGATGTCGGGTAGCATTGCTGCCAATAGTGTGACCATTTTGGAGATTGATTGCTGTGCAGAGAGGGTAAAAAGGTTAGAGAGCATGTTAAAAATCTGTCAATGCAAAGTGCATTTTCACTTTTTTTTTCAATTTGATGATCATATACACTGGGAAATGGAAAAAAAAATGACTCAGTTATTCCATCCTTTCCCTTTCCCACTGCGGAATTGTTCCATACTGTATTTTTGCCAGTGGTTTGTGCATTCTAGTTTAAAATAACTGAAATACTGGGGCTACATTCACTTTTTTTGAAGACGGTTTCACAGTCCAAGGTCCAGATTCCCTTTCAACATCATATGACTAATTCCTAGTAAATTCAATATGGATTGCTCGTATTTTCAAGTGGGAGACGGGGTCACATCACTAGGCACTGTTTTTTCTATTGCACTTAGATTCAACTCTTTGGCCTCTACTAGAAAATTCCTTTCTCTTCTTGGGGTCTACACTCTTCAGATACTGTAATTGTAGATGGTTACCATATCATCCCGTTAGGGTATATCTACCTGGGGATAAAAGCTCTGTAGTTTGACCATGGTTGTCTTGGGTCAGCTGACTTGGGCTCAGGATGTGGGGCTAAAAATTGCTGTGTAGATGTTCGGGCTTGGGCTAGAGCCTGAACGCTGGGATCCTCCACCCTTGCAGGGCCCCCGAACTTGGGCTCCAGTCCAAGCCTGAATGTCTACACAACAATTTTTCAGCTGTGGAGGCTGAGCCCTGCGAGCCTGAGACAGCTGACCCAAATCATCTGTGTGATTTTTATCACTGTGTAGGCCTACCCTTAGTTGTCATTCAGCCACGGAAGTTACACATCTTTATTTATTCTGATCTGCCCTTCTAAGCTTTAAGGAACTCTAATGCCCCCTCAGTACATTGTATAGCTTTTCTCTAAATTCTCTACAATATGTCAACAATGGTGATCTATATAGGGCATCTATTACTATTATTTATTGCTATTTATTATTAACTTAATATATAATACAAAGTATTACATTAATTTATGTGCAGTGCCACTCTTAGATCTCTTTCCCCAGTGATAATATTCTTGTTCTTATTTGTCCGTAAGTATCAGCTCTTTGGAGCAGGAGTCATCTTCTTGTCCTATGTTGGTACAGTGCTGTGATCAGTGAGACAGCAGTATGAATGATAAATAACAGATCATAGTTTATTGGCATGCATTCAAACAATCTCAGAACATCTATTCCTTACTATTCATAGTTTTCATTTGCAGATTTTTATCCTAAAGGGTGTTTCCATATCTTCCAATGCCAAACAAAATCATGTTACTTACTACTTATTGAGAAAGTAAATCTTTCTCCTACATTTTCCCTTCTATTTGAATGATTTATTTTAGAGAACTACTACAGAGTTTTATTCTGTAGAACAATCCTATCTGCAGCTCAGCTTCTTCTTTTATGTTGAAATATTAGATACAAGTCCTTTCTTTTCACAAGCTCCCAAGGAAGGATCTGCTTCTTCAGATCTTCTGCTTAGTTATCTCCCTCTTCAAACTTTTATTTGGATTAAGCACATTTGATATTAATCAGTCCACAGTACAGGCATCTGCCATCTAAGACCATTACCATTAATTTCCATGTAAGCCTTTCAAATACCCAGACAGCTGGATAAACTAATCCTGGACTTCTCAGGTGAGGCTGGATAATACAATATTTATTTTGGGTAGCCCACTTTTTTGTCCTGAACCCTTATATTACTTTTCAACTGTGTGAATGTTGCAAAACTTCTTATACTTGGTTTACTTGGGTCTGAATGGGATATTAGTAAAGCAAAACATACATCATCCAGTGAATGCAATCATGTCTGGAAGTCTCCATGTGTTGTGGAGTGATCCCAGGCTCCCCAGCCATGTAGGTATCAGTTGAAACACCTCCCTTATCCTCCCCTAGGGAGGAAACCTGGGATCTATTTATGCGTTCTTTGTAGTTGATAAAAAGATTACAAATGGCTGGTTAACATTTTGAGTTTATTCTTTACTACTGATTAGCATGGTCAGTTTTAAAACATTAAAACAAATGAGGACATACTTTTTAAATATATTTTCTTTACTGCTCAGAGCTTCTAGGGAAGTTAGATATCTAAGCCCAAGGGTCAGGCAATTGGTTCCAGTCTAGAGACTCAGACTGGAGAAATTCTCCAGGGCTTTTGTTATGGAACAGAAAGAGAGCTGAACCTTTAGTGAAAATGTATGACTTCATTGCGTGGAGAAGTGTGTGTGGGGATTAATAATAGAGAGTTACCTCAATCACTACTGTGCAATAATTTTAATGAAGAAAATATGATCTGCACTCCTCAGCAAGGATTTAACAGCAGAGTGCTGTACTGAGATCCAACATTATTAACACTTCATTACAAAACTATACTAAAGCATAGAGCACACTAAGTATCGCACATAATTAAAAACTAGACTACCGGTGTCAAATGGATTTCTTATTGTGCTTATTTGTTTATTTATAAGTTTATAAATTAAAATCAGTAACTGGCAATGGGGTTTCAGATACTCATAGAATATGAATATTAAATAAATAATTGTTAACCATAATGGCAAACAAAGCATTTTCACTTACTTAAAAATTACATTCCAAATCCATATATGGCAGATGGACTAGTTTCAAATGAAGTTTCAAACGAATAACTAACCATTTGTCGGTAATGCTTTGCAGCTTTTCAATGTCAAGCTTTTCCCAATAAATGTACTAAGTATTTTGGCCCCTCTTGTCAGTCACTGAAGAAGTGAGGTTTTTACCCACGAAAGCTTATGCCCAAATAAATCTGTTAGTCTTTAAGGTGCCACCAGACTCCTTGTTGTTTTTGTAGATACAGACTAACACGGCTACCCCCGATAAATGCCACAGGCACTAATTTACTTAACCCACAACCGTAGTGTCAGTTTTTCCTCTAAACTCAAACTCTGTCGTCACCATACTGTTTCTTTGTCCCGATTCTCTGCCTGTCTCCTGCATGGCTTTCAAATGAGTTTATTATTATTACAGTGCTTGTTGTCAGAACCCCTTCTTCTGTCTCTTGAAGTGCCTCCCACGGTCATTGCCGACTCCGGAGCCCCTTGTTGTCATTTTTTACATTAATGACATTCCCAGCATACCTGAAACCTGAAATATTTATGTTTGCAGATGACAGTGTTCCTCTGTTTGCTGCTAATGTCTCTTCTCTCCTTTGAAAAGGCATATGTGATCAAGTAGCTTAATAATATGCAGTACCTCTCTCATCTCTGCCCTTCTCTCTTGACAGAAATGTGGTTATACTTTTTTCCTGCTAGCAGATTAGTTATCCTTTCATACAGCACAAACTTTACAGTTCTAGAAAAGTAGCTTATCTGCCACTTTAACAAGCTACAAGTGACTTACATCCCTAGAGGTGGTCCCTGCAGGTCAGGGTTGAGCACATTGGCAGGGCAGTGTCGAGGGAAGCCTGCACAGCTTCTAAACTTTGCTGCACATCTATGCTGGGGAGAGGACTGCAGCTTCCAGGACTGTTCTTTAAAAAACAACAACAACAACAGCAGGAGGCGAGAACCAGTATCTTTCCTGAGGGCTAAATTCATTTGTAGAATCCTTCCTGAGCGGCTCCCTGGATGGGGAATTCGGACGGGACGGGCGCAACGTCGCTTCACTGTGGTTCCGCACTCGCAACGCCACGCGTCGCCTGGGGAAGCGCATCGGCTGCCGCTGGGAGTGGTGCGAGGAGCGCCAGGAGCTGGGAGTCCGGGTGCCACAGATCAGGTCCAACGACAACACCATCGTCACCCCGACGGCCAGGGGCTTGCTGGAGAGGACTCTGAAGGCCGCCATCCGCTCGCTGTACGTGGAAACCCTGAAGCGTAAACCGGACCAGGGTAAAGCCTTTGAGTTGACCAGCAAGTGGGACGCCAGCAACCACTTCCTCGCCGGGGGCAGCTTCACCCGTTTTGCCGACTGGCAGTTCATCCACCATGCCCGGCTCAACTGCGTCCCGCTCAAAGGAGCCGTCCGCCACGGGAACCGAGACAAGCGTTGCAGGAAGTGCGGCTACCCCAACGAGACCCTGCCCCACGTCCTGTGCAGCTGCAAACCCCACTCCAGAGCCTGGCAGCTGCGCCACAACGCCATCCAGAACCGCCTGGTAAAAGCCATCGCGCCACACCTGGGGGAGATCTCCGTGAACTGCACCATCGCCGGTACCGACAGCCAGCTACGACCTGATGTGGTCGTCACCGACGAGGCCCAGAAAAAGCTCATCCTCGTCGACGTCATGGTCTCCTTTGAGAACAGGACTCCGGCATTTTGCGAAGCCCGAGCTCGTAAGCTGGAAAAGTACGCCCCCCTGGCTGACACCCTAAGAGCGAAGGGCTATGAGGTGCAGATGGACGCCCTGATTGTCGGAGCCCTGGGCGCCTGGGACCCCTGCAACAAGCGTGTGCTGTGGACCTGCGGGATCAGTCGACGCTACGCACGTCTCATGCGGCGCCTCATGGTCTCAGACGCCATCCGATGGTCCAGGGACATCTACATCGAGCACATCACCGGCCACCAACAGTACCAGGAGGCGTGAGCCAGAGTGACATCGTTCTCCCACTATGAGAAAGGGACCAAGTGACCTTCTCCGTTGGATCATATGAACTGGAACCATAAATTCCCTAAACATTAAATCTCACCAAATGAGGGTCAATCCATCCTCATCATCATATCCACTCATTATACTCCACACCCGAACACAACCACTCTATGAACTTCATACCCTCATGTCTCAATGTCTGTACTTTGACCCATCAACCTTTTACCCCCAATCGGGATATTGCAGATTATGTATTCCTCATGCCACCTGATCTTAAGCCAAACTTTGCACCCTCGATAATCTGTATGTTATTCCCTGATAACCAGAAACTTCTATGCTCAAACTCTGTTCACTATTTTTTTTAACATCATCTTAATAAAAATATTAAATAAATAACTCTAGTGGAACATTCTGATTAGTTCAAAGGAACAGAGTTCTAATCTATTTAAAATATGAAGTACCTTTGGATTAAACCATGTAAACTAATGTTAACTTTGGGAATGCTCTGAGTAGTCAGGTAAAAAGGGAGGGAAATGCTGAGGAAAATGAATTAGTGGAAAAAAAGGAAATTTGGGGAATTTTCCTTTTCTTTCAATAAGAGATCATTGTTCTTCTAGTCTTGAAAAGGGTACTTTGTTGGTGTAAAATAAAGAAAGGAATCAGTCAAATTAGTGGACAAAATTGCATCCATTAAAAATGAAACAGGACAAAATGGCTCAGGTGGATGATAATTCATCTCTAAATCATCAATTAAAACATAACCCCAGTTGGTAGAAACCAACTACTCTGTACATCAATATGTTCACCTCCAACACTTGGTTTCGGCACAGAAATCTAACTGGAAGTTAGTGCAGCATTAATTCCTCCAAAGTCACTTTCATGGCTGCGACTGAGTAGCTCCAAGGGGACTCAAAAATGGTACTAAGGCCAATGCGGTCAGAGAAAGTTAGTATGTAAAGTCATGATGCAGCAGGATGGGAACTCCTGCCTCTGTGTGTCTGAGGGAGCCTGGAAAATTTGTGGAATAGGCAGGGAATGAGCTCCCAAACTCCTCCCACGAGAGGTGGTGATGTTCTGAAAAATGTGAATGGAATCATACAGACAGATTTTCAGTCCCATCTGGTTTTCTACAGGGGTCTGTAACATTCCTTAAGAAGGTACACATAATCAGCTCAGAAAAGCAGTTTCTGTGAAGCTACATCAGGCTACACGCAAAATGGAAGATGCAACCTTAGATCTGCATGTGGGCTTTCGCTCCATGAGTCTGTAATAAATGTGATATTACTGGAGAAAGGGGCAGGCCTTACTGTGACTACACAGCACCTCTTTGCTAAGTGACCACAGCAGACTAGAAGCGTGTCTGTTTCCATTTTACTGTGTGTACATAAAATGTCAATGCCCATGGCAAATGACCTCCACCTGTATATAGACAAGGGAAGTACACCCATACTCCTCCTTCTGAACCATTCAATACTGTTGATCACCAGATAAACATGCCCCATCTCCAGGAAACTGAAGGTTCAAATTAAAATGCCCTGAAAGGGTTCTGGTTCTTCTTAGACTGAAGACTGACAGTATCCCAACTGTTCCTCTACTGCCAAAGCACTCACTTATGGTGGAATCCCACCCGGCTTAGTCCTCTCCCCCAGGTTATCCAGCATCTATATGAAGTCACTAGGAGAGCCAGTGAGACAACATGGACAGCAATGCCAAAAGTATGCAGATGACATCTGATGGATCTGGAAATTCTCTGCAATGTCCTGGACAAACCTTGCTGAATTAAGTTTAAGTATTCTAGGACTTCATTGCATAAAATATGTGAAAGTTTTTGAATTCTTGTGGGATTGTATGTAATGTCTCTTGGGAGGAGACATGACTAATGTAAACCTTGGGAAGTATTATGAGCTTCAAAAGACTCTTCAAAAAAGAAAAAACCTGTCTGCCAGACAAGAAAAAACTTTTACTTGCGTGGGTTTCCTACGAAATACTTGGGAGAAGGGGAAATGCAAATTCCCACCTCTGGACCCAACCTTTTGAAGCTACGGCCAAAGGAGAAACCTACTGTCTTCTGATTACCTGTTTTCAGGGTCCTAAGGTCAAAGGCCCAACTGAATAAACGTGTGACTAACAGATTCATGGGAATGCTTGTGCTGAGTAAAAACCGATATGAACGTGTAACCAAAGCAAAACCCCTGGATGGAGTTTGAAGGACTGACTCCTACCAGAGCTCTTGCTGGAGTCAGGGTGATCTCTGTTAAGCTCATTAGCAGGCATGTAGGTTCTCCTATTGTTTTAATATGTTTTCTCTGTAATGCTTTCACTTTAAGACTAAATGTGCTTGCCTAGGAAAAAAAACTATGTGGTAACTTATAACTGTTGGCAATTACACTGTTTACAGCTTCTGAAGAGAAAGCAAAGCAGGCCTGCTTAGGCAGTCCAACTTGCTGGCGAATTCACAGTGTAGGCAGAGAGCTGTGCTGCCTGGAAAAACCTCTGGTCAGGAGGGAGAGAGAGGTGGGTCTCTGCCCAAGAGAAGTGACAGCTGGGGAGCCAGGATACTAAAAGTGGTGCCTATGCTACCCCACAAGGGGAAAATACAGGTGCAGTTGTCTTGAACTCTGACAACGTCCAACACTATGTCTCCTTTACTTCAAACATAAACAGCATCACCTCCCAGCTTTCTCACTGCCTAGCTGATATCAGCACCTGGATGAAGTGCAGCTAGCTAAAGCTGAACCCAACCAATTCTTTCTAGCCTGATGTAGACATAGGTAATACTGGTAGGAAAATAGACCAGAACATGAGTCCTCTATAGCATCCCCACTCTTGAGTGCATCTGTTCTTAGATTAAGTCTGTCCTCATCCTTGGGGTCCTTTTCAGCTTTTCAAGGCTATTGGATACTCAACTAGACATAGAGCAAAACCCATACATTTCCATTTGTGGCAAGCCAGAAGATTACACCTCATCCAGTTAGACACAGAACTGGCCACAGAGGTCAACGTGTTTATAATTCTGGAACTCATTATCTCAGTATCCAGTATCATAATCAGAAATTAAGCTGAATACCATGAAAATGTTCCAACTAATACAAAGCACAGCATTCCCTCTTTTTACCAATACAGGTCACTGTGAACCCATCATATGGGATACTGTCAACTTGAGTCATGGATAGACGGGCAGACTCTTACATGTCCTAGCTAGACCCATTAGGACTGAAATCTTGAATTTGATCCAGATTCAGGTAGGATATTAAGCATGTGGAGTACTTGAAATTTAGACAAAGGTTTCTAAGTATCAGAGGAGTGAAGTTCTGGAATAGTCTTCCAAGGGGATCAGGGCGGGGTGGGGGATGGGGGACCGTGTGTGTGTGTGTGTGTGTAACCTAACTGGCTTCAAAAACTGAGCTTGATACATTTATGGAGGGGATGGTATGATGAGACTGCCTACAATGGTACATAGCCCATTGGCGACTGCTAGCAGCATATATCTCCAATGGCAGTGATGGGACACTAGATGGGGAGAGCTCTGAGTTACTATGGAGAATTCTTTCCAAGGTGTCTGGCTGGTGAGTCTTGCTCACATGCTCAGGGTCTAATTGATCGCCATATTTGGGGTCAGGAAGGAATTTTCCCCTGGGTCAGATTGGCAGAGACCCTGGGAGTTTTTTTGCCTTCCTCTGCAGCATGGAGCATGGGTCACTTGCATGTTTAAACTAGTGTAAATGGTGGACTCTCTGTAACTTGAAGCCTTTAAATCATGATTTGAGGACTTCAGTAACTCAGCCAGAGGTTAGGAGTCTATTACAGGAGTGGATGGGTAAGGTTCTGTGGCCAGCACTGTTCAGGAGGTCAGACTAGAGGATCATGATGGTCCCTTCTGACCATAAAGTCTATGAGTCACTGATCTTTCCTGTTCAAAAGGCAGGCTTCTGCTCATTGCACAAGCTGTGTGACCCTCACCTTTAGCCCCAGATAAAGTGAGTTGCATTAATCCAGTCTGGATGTCAAGGATCACAGTGACTAGTTTCTCATCAGGATTGGAGTACCAACATCTCCACTGAGCACTAAGAAAGATGGAATTTTTGCTGATATCTAAATATATAGGAGATATGATAAGTATAACATGACTGTGTGCTAGTGTGATATTTGGCAGGCAGATGTCCCCAACAGCTCAGTGTCCTTGCTAATTCCATGCCAGGGTAACATTCTCTATTGCAATTGCTAAAGACAATGTGAGGGTGAAATAATAAAAAAAAAATATCTAAGGATGAAGTAGCAGAGAGAAACCCTCAGTTCTTTCCAGCTCATTGTACTTAGTGTGACAGTCAGTCTTTGACACATAAATAAGCAAAGAAACAGAGAAAAAGAACAGTTCAACCACATAAAAATGCAATATGCAATCTATAAAAATAATCCTGTCAGAAAATGGTTAGAGCTACATAAAATGCATAGAGTAATATCCTACTCTCATGTACAGTGCCTGAAGCTACACCATGTTGTGCTGATCCCATCAGATATCCCAAACTAAGAAAAGTTAAGTCTTGCTCGTACGTGGCTAAGAACCTCTAAGGAACAACTAGGAGCTGCAGGAAAAGGGCAAAGCAATTCAACTGACAACATTCTGGATATAATAATATCACTTATGCACCAGTGTTTCAACATAGGTCTAAAGGGCACTGTACGGATGGAGATGTCTCTTGGATGAGATGTAAAAGTCACACCCTAATCATTTGTGGTGATTTAAATTTCCCAGGGCATTTTTAATTTAATTGGCTTTTCAAAATTTATTTGCCCTGGTATCCTGCCCAAATTTTAACTCAAGTAATTACAATCTACCATTCTAAATTCCCCTTGAAGTTTCAATTGGATATGATAGAGTTCTTCACTTCTTTTTGTAAACCGTGGCATACTGTTGCTGTGAGCTGGTAAGCACCTGATGCATTTCAGAAGGCATTCCGGTGGTGGATATAGAGTATATGTTTTTAAAATCACTTTGGGATATGAAATATCATTGTGCATTCCCGTTGTCTGGGTGCCTACAGCATCTTTTGATCAATGTGATTTTTTTGCTAGAAAAATAGTTTGAAAAAACTGTTTGCTTTGAATTAGTTTTGACCTCTCCTACATGGAGAATTTATAATCTTTGTGCTAAGCTGTACTGAAGCTTCAGTTTACCTGAGGCTAGCAAAGACTAAGCACATGGGTTTATTACATGCACTCTCCTAACCCAATCGAGCTGATAAATATAGTCTTCAAACAATAACAATAAATCAGAATGCATTTTGGGTAAGATATAGCTTTGTTTTGTTCAATCATGTATATGTGCAATCACAAAGTTTGAATGAATGTACAGTTGCTCATACAAGTACTGTTCAGAATGAAGGTCTGCATTGCCTTGAAATAGCTGACAGGCTGCGATGATGAAAAAAAACTGATGCTTAGGTCCAGTGTTGCTGATTTAGCAGTATGAAATAATAAATCAAAACATTTCCATAAAGAAAGGGTGCAATGATGATAGGCACTGCAAGCAAGAAAGGGGAAAACTCAAAAATTCTGCTCCCTGTGGATCCTATAAAAATCAATTGATGCTTTCGCCATCCTGATGTCTCTGCAGATAGTGAAACCCCAGATTCAAAATGAGCTGTGGGAGAGCAGGGCTTGCAAATACAACAGAGGAAATACATTCGGTCCCTTGAAGAAATCATTCATGAACAACCCTTAGCGGTCAATATATTGCGCTGTATCAGCCGTTTAAAACATACACAGTGAGAGGGGCAATTTGTAATGGCTTCGTGAACCAGTACTTTTTCACAGGACTGTCATGTTATGCTCCAGAACTTAATCATTCATTTAAAAATATTAAAAGATTTTCTGCTGCTTTCATATTGTGTAGTAATTTATACCTATGCAAGATGAGTACAGAGTGGGTGTAAAACACAGCCTTTCTGGTTTGTTAGCCTTTTTTTACCTTCTTTGCACAGGTGTAAATAACTGTATCAGGTAAAAGTCAGCAGAGACTCAGACCATGAGTCTCTGGTCATTATCTTTGTAAAGCTAAACCTTGAATATATGAGTATAACTGATGCAGCAATGTCTGCCCAAGTCTACAGGTAGCCTACAACAATAACTGGTAGGGTGTAAACTGACTTATCCCTTTCAAATGGTCATTAATGCTTAAGCCAGTGAGCTGTGAGATTTAAATACAGCACATATAAATGGCCAAAGCTTCATTGACCTAACCCAGAGCAGCATTTGAAATTCAAGCCATGTTGCTTATTGGCAGCTGGTCACGTGATATTGTATGTGCACCCGGATTGGATGGGCATTAATCTTATCAGGAGAAAGGCTTAGAAAAGGCACTCTAGGAAAGGATGGTAGTTTATGGAGAGGGTCATTTCTCGAATCTTATAATTTCACTTCTCCCAACAACAGGGCTTATAATTTTTACAGGAACTCAATGTTATTCTGTTCATCTATGTGGGACAGGAGACTTTTAAGGCTGCATAATGTAGGGAATTTTAGAAAATTGTAAACACTTTTCCACTCTGGGCTACCACAGGACATTTGCAAGGCATCATTCCTGTATAAATTGTTTGAATTGCAGGTTTATTGGCTGGATCAGAGTATATGTTTATATTTTCCCTATTGCTTTCCCATGGAACAACTTCACGCGCAGATGCAATCCCAGTTGCAAAACATGTGGTCAGATTTTTTCTGTGACTCATTTTAACTGTGTTTGTGCCAGGAGTACAGTGATGGGTTTTTAGACACTTGTCTCTGCAATCTGAAGCAATATGCACTCCATATAAAATGTACCCTTTCCAGTGCAAATAACCTTGAAATTCTGGCCTTGAAGTTGTGAAGGCAACATTAGCACCAGATGAATCCACTGGAAGAGAAAGCACATGCTTAAAGCAAGAGCCAGAACAAATTCTCCAGGTGTTTCTGTCCAGTTTAACATGGGTTAGTCTTTGTCTCTGTTTATAATGCTTACAGAGTATATTCAAAGAAGCACCCCCATGTTGCTGAAAATTATTTCCTTACTGCTTCCTTCTGAGAGATGAACATACGTAAATTGTTTATGAAAGCTCATCTCCGACAAAATGTATCTACTTTCCTTGAGGTACGTGATTTACCAAAATCTCCATTTAAGGGCTAGGAACTGGGCGTCTCAGGGGACTGGTAATGAGATACAGAGAAGAGTTCTGTAAAAGTTCAAAACAAAAGCACAAACCATGTGAATCTCACCTGGTTTCATGCCTTGTTGGAAAGAGCCACTTATATTTCTGCATAGGAGTCAGACACAGTTTGTGGTATTGCATGGTTTTGATATGAAATCAGATGAAACACAGGGGTGTCAACTAAATTTTCCTTTGAGAATCTGATTGTGTTGAACCCAAAACTCAAACTGTAACTCACAATTATGAGGATTAACATATAAAATATTTGCATGAACCTCTGAAATAAAACAGCAAATTTCCACACAGCTCTAATAGACAGACTAGCATCTCTATGAGGCAAATACTGCTCCTGTCTTTAAACTCCCCTGGCAACTAACGTGATGCAGTTCTGCTTCAAAAGGTGAAGCAAGTTTCCATGTGGTCATGCAAAGGGTGTGTAACCCTAAGCAGTGCAGAGTCAATTCCACAGGGACCAAAATGCAATGGATAGAGCCAGCGTGGGCTGTGGAAAGAATAGGTGCAGTGCTAGGGCATCCATTGCTACATGTGTTCTACTGTCCTCCCTTCCTGCAAAGAAGATGCATTTGAGGGCTGCAAGAACTTCTGCAGAGGGGCTCTGTAGCCCAATGAGAGATTTCTCTACCTTGTGTTCCTTGCTTTGCACAGACAAGTAACCAGGCTGCTGCATTGGATTTGGACTTTAGTCACCAACCCAGGTGGGTAAGGACAAAAAGTTTTGAACTATCTAGTTGTTTAGCGTGACTAAAGTGAAATAAATAAATTGTCCTCTTCCTGCTAACAAGCCACCACCATCGCTAGTTGGTACCTTTTTGTTTTCAGTCTCTCAGAAAGGCTAACCACTGACTGGGCATGGTCACTGAATTACTCTTTAATCCCCTAGAGATGGTCACTTGCTGTAAGGGTTGAGACATATTGTTGCGATGATATGAGGAAGCTTGTAGTTCTTCTGTTCATTTGTATCTCTTCTGTGGCTAAAGAGGGGATTTCAAGGATATAAATAAAGCACTTTCATCAGCACTGAATTTGCTTGTAAAAGCAGGAGGGGATATTTGTCTGTTAGGGAGAAATATCAAGTTGAACTTGCATTCCTTGGATGGGAACAATTAAAAGGAAAGCTCTATAAAGTATGTCTATTCACAGGAGAGACCCGGACAATGCAGCAGAGCTAGACAAGCACCACTGGAAGTAATGCTCACACTTGGCTTTCAGACGGACACCTGCTCTGAAAATCCATGACTCAATTGATCATCGTTCATTAAGCAAAACATTATTTTCTAATATTGTCACATTTTATTATTCTGAAACTTGGACAGTTCCCAGGAGTAAGAATCATCCTCCAAAAATGCACTTTGCATTCTATGGGGAGTGAAGGGGAAGTTGGAGGAAAAAATAGGTTTTTTACATTATTGACATTAAAAGTCTAATAATCTGGACATGTCTACACTGATTTTGATGTCCATTCTTGATATGCAGCTCAGCAGTGAACATTGACCTGAGTAAACCAAAAAGCTCTTGGCATTTTTCTGTTCATACAACTCTTAAGATAAGTGTTAGGGCTTTTGGAAACCTATATCTTTAATCCAGACTCCAGGCTCTTCCACTTTCTCTGTTTCAGGGAACTTAACTTCATCATTTGATTACTGAATCCCTTCACCTTCTATGATGGGTAAGCAAAGTAACCTCAAAAATTATTGTGGCTTCATGTCTGAGAGGATTTGGCCTTTAATTTTCAGGACAGTACTGTTCCAGAATTCCCTTCAGTCTTTGGTAGGGAAGATCTTCAATCTCAAGTGACTGTAAATCCTTGCAGAAGTCAATCAAGGAATTTCATTCAACATCCAGAGGGAAACCCCTCTCTAGATCACTGAGTCTTCCTTGGGTGAGTGACCTTCCTTTGGACCTTTGCCAAAGTTGCTGTAAAGTACAGCACCAACCTTGTTCTGGTGTTTTCAGTTAAACTAAGGACCCAGAATTATTTTCATCATGCCTTGCACCTTTTTAAATTTTAGAACAAATCAAACGTGAAGTTTGAAGATAAGAAGGTGGACAGTTTTAGTTGACTTCTTCTGCTGAAGAAGTTCGCTTCTAATTTCAACTAAGGTTAAGCATACCATACACTGAATCTCAAAAATAGAAATGCTCTACAGCTGCTAAACTTCAGAGGGTGATGCATAATTCTTTCTTTGAGAAAAACCATCAGTTTACTGACAGGAGAAACTTCACTGCAACTTCTAATTTAAAAAAACAGATCTGTGTAATTTCTCAGATTGTCTTCAGCAGTGAATTACTGTGTCAGTGTGTTTCAACATCTGTGATAACTTTAGATGGCTAGTCAGAAGTTTGCCATGTTGACAGAAATCTACCAAGACAAACAAGGCAATTAATCAGAAAGTTATTTAATTTTTAAATAACTACACTATTATAAAAGCAAACCATGGTGCTTCTAGAATCAATCATTTTTAGTTGGAAATCGACCAAGTAGGAATTTATTTTATATTACGCAGTTAAGTCTTCAAAACAGATTCTTTTTTTTTTTTAAGGAAAAAAGTGGTACAATAAGATCTATTACTAAAAAAGAGTGAGGCAAAAGAGAAGCTAATAAGGGTAATAGGGAAAGAAAAGAATGTGCTGTATTGTAATTCTTACAGGTGGGAAGCTAAACATTCCCTTGATGGCGGCAGGATTCTATTTAGGCACTGCTCTGTTTTTTCCTTGATGGCTGCTTTTAGCATTCTGTCACATTTACTTTCTTTTTATTCCTTTCTAGAGGAAAGAATATATTCCTATAGTAGGAGAATTAAATTCTCCTGCTTTAAAACTTCAGCTTTGACTAGACAAGATTGTGGCAACTGTCTTTTGATCAGTCTTTTAAACGATATCCAGAAAAGTGTGTGTTCTTGCTCAAAGGAAGGTTTCAGCTTGTATTGTATCAGATTGTATCCTGTAAGCTTTTTCCTTCCTTGTTTTCTCATTCTTGTTTTTTTTCAGACTGTTTCTGTATCCTTGAGTACTACTCAGCAACTTTAGACTAGCCAATAAGAATTTGGAGGGGCGGGGAACAACTTAGCAAACACCTTTGCAGGGCAGATCATTGTTTCTGGCTGTGTGTTACTTGGAGGTCAGACAAACAGATTTGTTTAAAATGATATTTTATTGACTTTTAATACAACAGTGAGGTGAGACATCAAAATATCCAGATGACTAATTAAAAATACCAATATTGTCATGTATCAGAAATGACTCTAATAATGATAAATTCCATTGCACCTCCCTCACAAGATATCTGGAAAGTGGCGGAAAGGTGTTATAATCAAACAGCATTATGTAATTCTCATTAGTGTCTTTTTACTAGGGCCATTGCCACAACGAGGCAGCCGTAATGGGTCTGGAATTGGTGTGGGGCCCAAGAAGAAATACAAATGAATGCTGAGCAATTAAATCAAAATTAATCTAGGACGTATACATTTGCTGTTGAAGTACCCTGTGAAGCTAAGAATTTCTTTGGACTTCAAATGCATTTACAGCATGTAGAAATTAACCCTGTGTCTCTCTTAAGGGAACTGTAACATCAAGGTTCTGCTGTGCTTAATGGCCCTCTCTTTCATTTCCCCTGTATAACCATGTGGGCCTATGTTCCTTTGAGAAACAGGTTCAGATTCAGCACCTGAGGGAGGTTGAATTTGTGCGGGTTATAGGGAAAAAAAACAAACTTCTTGTAGGACAAACTGCAGTAATTAAAAAAAAAAAACATAGCTCAACCTCTGCCCTCACCAGTTCAGGCCAATTTGTAAATAAAACCAATAGAAAGAGAACATGTCTCTTGAGACATACAGGAAGAAAGGGAAGATATTAAGTTTTGAAATTACAATATAATACAGCTAAATCAAAGTACCATAAACGCTCACGTAATCATTGCAGAATGACCGTTACAGAATCGTTACTGCAAAAATAGGCAGAAACTATTGAGGGAAGTCAGAAAAGTTACAAATTCATTGCAGTTTCAGGCTCATAATATGTAGATAGCTGTCAAAATACTTGAGTCTATTTATAATATTGTTTCTAATGCTGAATCCTTGGGAGCCACCTAAAGATCCACATCTGAGGCTTTCTGCTTTCTCTGAACATTAAGAGGGAGATTTCCAGCGGCACAAATAGGTGTTAAGGGCCAGATGCTCAAAAAGATTTGGGTATTGTAACACTGAGCATCACACTGCCTAATTGCTAGGCTGCTAAAAAATAACAGGAACAATACTGAGATGCTCAAAGCCTGAGGTAGCTGTGTAGGCTCCCATGGAATGAATGGGGAGAGATAGGTGCCTTACAAAGCGGTGATCAAAGGGAAAATAGATGAGGTTCCATTGGCCAGATGCACAACAATAGATAGGGCCTAGCTTCCACTGATTTCAATAGAAGGTAGGCGTATATACCTGTAAGGGTCTGTTCAAGGCAGCCCAAGAGACTCATAACAGCAGCCTTGAAGCTGGCATGCACAAATAGCCTTCCCCCTCAGAACAGTAGACCCACTGAGGAGGTCTAAGGAGCTTCTTATGGTAAAAGCACAGGGACATGTACAGAACCTTCTAAAAAGTGCTATCTTCAAACATGAAATCGTAAGGACGCAGACTAAGACACCCATGTCTCTCAAAAATCACCATTCCACTTGACTGTGAAGATCTACACAGCACAGCACACACCAGGACTCAGAGTTTAAGGCCAGAAGGGACCACCAATCTGACCTGTATATCACAGTCCACCAACACCACCCAGCAACATCACACAAAACCCATCAACCAAAATTAGACCAAAGTATTACAGCCCACAGGAAACTTGAGTGTTACATGTGACAGAGCATAGATAGACCAGGGCGCACAGTGCCCAGGGCCCCAGTAATGGACGGGAAATGATTAATGATATAACCAGATAATCCTGGCAAATGACCTGCACATATACACAGCAGAGGAAGATGACACCCCCCACCCCAAATCACTGTCAATCTAACCTGGAGGAAAATTCCATCCTGACCCCACATATGGTGACCAGTTAGACCCTGAGCATGTGAACAAGAACCAGCCAGGCAAGTACCTGAGAGAATGCTCCATGCCATCTCAGAGCCCTGTCCCATCCTGCCCAGTGTCTCATCTCCAGCTGTGGCAGTTCCTGATGCTTCAGAGAAAGGAGATAAAAAAAAAAAAAGACGAAAACCCAGAATACTCTGGTGAGTGGGGGAAATTCCATCCTGATCCCGGCAGGTGGTTGTCTGGAAGCCTGAAGCATGAGCTTTTAGGAGCATAAACATAAACCTGAAGTGAGCTCTAGGGCTGCTTAGCCCTGTGCCCAACCCTCAAGCAACCCCATCATACAATCACACTCATAAATTTGTCTAGCTCTCTCTTTAAATTATTTAAATTGTTTGCCCCCACAGCTCCGATTGGGAGGCTGTTTCAGAACCTCACCCCTCTGATGGTTAGAGACCTTCTAATTTCCAACCTGAATTTGTTCATAGCTAGTTTATACCCATTTGTTCTTGTGCCAACATTGTTTTTTAGTTTAAATAGCTCTTCACTCTCCCTGGTATTTACCCCCCTAATGTATTTATAGAGAGAAATCATACCCCCTCTCAGAATTCTTTTTGTTAGATTAAACAAGCCAAGCTCTGCCAGTGTCCTCTCATAAGATAGGTCATTCCTGAGATCATCCTAGTAGCTATTCTCTGCACAAATAGGGAATACACTCTACACATGGTAAGTTTAAAAATCCTTCTAAACACCAGAGGAACATGTGATCTCAGCCACATACAGGAGGGCAGAGCAACCAAGAGAAGATTCATAGATTCATAGATTCTAGGACTGGAAGGGACCTCGAGAGGTCATCGAGTCCAGTCCCCTGCCCGCATGGCAGGACCAAATACTGTCTAGACCATCCCTGATAGACATTTATCTAACCTACTCTTAAATATCTCCAGAGAAGGGAGAGGGGAATGGGGGGAACTGAATTGCACTGTTACAGACACACACATAAATGTCCTATCCCTTTTCCACAGGTTCAGCCACCTGGCAGACCCCGGCCAAGGCACATCCTAGCAGAAGTCACAATCGTCTTCCAGAAATGCCCTGCACCAATGGCAGCAGGGGCATCATCGATCTACGCATTAGAGCTGTTCAAGAGAACAGATGAAGGTGTGCTGTCTCCTATCATGGGAAACAGGGCTGCTGTACCCTGGACTTAGCTACCTCCTTAAAGGATATGATGATCCAAATGTATGCCAGAGTGCTGGCTGGCCTCTGGAAAAAATCAGATCCACCATGAACTCATTCCTCTGCTGAAACACACATGCTCCAGGACCACCCAGCAGCCTTGTCTGGCAGGGAAGACAGCACAGATGCTCCCCACCCACTCTTCCAAACAACACCCTACAGGTTCCCCCACCATACTGCCCCATGCTTCCTACTCCCCCTCTCCCACCATGCATAGCTCCCACAGAACACCACAGCAGGATAGTGAATACTCCAATACTCACTGCTGCCACCAAAGAATGAAGGGAGGGGAAGGACAGGAGTCTCATGGTTGGACACAGCAGCAACAGCCACCTTGAGACAGGCACAGCCCACTCCCTCACAGCTGGCCTAGTGAGGGAACCCCAGTGCTCCACTGGGGCCACACACAGGAGAGGAATAAGTGATCAAGAACGTGGGGATACACAGATCTGTACTAGGAAGTGGAGTCCCCTCATATCCCGCTCCCGCACTACCCCCAGAGAACAATTCTTTGTTTATTAATTCCTGGGCTTGGGGGCTTTGTTTTGGGCATAGGCCATAGCAGTCCTGTTCTGGCAGTCCTGTTCTGTTCTGTGATCCACATGGTGCTGGATGATGTTCACACTTACTCATTAATACCCAACATTCATTAATTCACAATGAGCTCCTCTGTCATTAGTGCAAATTAGTGACATTCTACTATATAATTGGCACTTCGAATAACATTTGAAGTTAAACAATGACAATGCACTTTAGGAAGCATATGAAAAAATATGGGAAAGCAACAGGCCCTGATTAATGCTTAGGTGTTTTACTGAATAGGGATAGACTTAAAGTTAAATATGGGGTTAAATTCCTTGCTGATTTGAGGCCTTAGCCAATATTATATCCCCCACGGTTCAGGGAGAGTGTCTGCCATTTGTGAATCGGGCTCACAGTTTAGGAGGCTTGTTAAACCCAAGACTGGTACTGGATATCAAGTAGCGGCAGTAGCTGAGAGCACTTCTCCATCTCTGCCTGGTAAAGCAAATGCAACTGTTCCTTTCAGATGCTGACCTTGCTGCTGTTGCTCATGGGCTTGTCATTTCGATATGAGACTGCTGTAATGCTTGGCATGTGGAGCTACATCTTGACACCACTTGAAAACAAAAGCTGGTGTAGAATGGCTGCTTTTAGGGCCTTGTCCAGAACGCACTGAAGATAATGAGAGTATTTCCATTAACTTCAGCGGGCTTTAGATCTGCTGAAGCAGAGCTGCTGTGGTAAGCACATAACAGTAGTGTACCAGGATCTATACAGACTACCTGGTGGTTTAAGGTATTGGTTGACAGTGCATGCCATGAGTTCAATACACAGCATTCAGTAAGCAACCACTCCGCTGAAGAGACTGCGATCGAATCTTATCTTCATCAAGCTATGAGCTCAAGGGTGGACAATTGGGTGAAAGTGAGAGATAGGTAAATGCTAAAACATTAATGCATATGCTGGAAAAAATAACATCACTATAATATGCCTTTAACAATTATAATTTAATCAATATGTCATCAGTACTCAATTATATATATATATAGTTATGCTTTGTCCAGTGCAAGTTTGTTATTTTTTAAAGTCAACTTTATTGGAAGTCATATCCAGTTAAAGGATAAAAGGATGCTAGATGGAAAGTCTTATTGAGACTATTAAGGTGTGTAGATCTGCACTTTTACATTTTTTACCATCTAAATCGCAGTGGAATTCAAGTCTTTGATGCCTGTTAGATCCACTTTTTATGAGACAGAATTTTTAATATTAGAAGTTGGATAGTACTAAAGTAACTTCTGAATCCCAGTTGTTCAAGAAAAAAATGAGGAATTCAGTAATAAAAAACATTGATTCTTCTCACATAGAATTTCTAGACCTTGAGCTAGATTCTTAACACACACACACACACACAAAGTTGACGGCCAACTTCTGTCCTTTTGTAGTTCCTTTCACCCCTTCCACATTCTTCGCCCCCCCCTTGTTTTTCAATCATCAGTAATGGCATTTCTAAGGTCATCAAAATTAATGAGTTATTATCAGCTTACTTCAAATTTTACAAGAAAAAAGGTGCTTTTGTTACTCAAACCCCTCTGTGCCCAGTTCATGGCAAAGGTAAATTTCGTAACATTGCCAGTTTGAACAGGATGGGTGTAGCTGAACAAAGACCTTGGCCCTATATAATTTCATTAATGATGAGTTAATACAAGTATGGTTTTATGTGTAGCAAGTACACATTTAAATCCAAATGGCTTAAACACAGAATTCTATAAAGCTAATATCTGACCTTTTTCAAATCTGTCCTCTAGACTATCTTCTAAGTGACGTCCCTGGGAAATGGGAAACTGACTACACCTAAGATGATACTGGAACTTTTATGCATTTGATTATGTCCCATAATTAAAAACAAAACAAAACAAACAAGCATAAACCCATCTTTTAAATATTTCAGAACCATCAAACTATGTACATTGATAGTCTATGGGACCAGTGATTTCCCATTCCTCTTGCCCTTGTTCTTCCTCCCCAGTTTTATCCTTTTGGGTTTTTTCAGCCACTTGTTGCATTAAATTAGGCCCTAACTCTGCAAATGCTTACACAAGTGAGTAACTTTATGCATGGAAGCAGTCCCATTGAACTTTAGAAAATGCTGTCACTGTTACAGAAGTAGCTGCAACTTTATCCCCTTTCTGGTGTCTCTGAGTGCACCCCCCCAGGCTTCATGTCTTTACCTCCCTGGGTGTAATTCTGGAATTCCCCCACTCCTAGACCAGGCTCTGGGTTACAGTACCAATGATGTATCAACCATGCTGACTCAGCAGATCTGACTGCAGTTTTTCCCTTTGTGAGCCTGCAACCTGTGGTGAATAGAGTTCTCAGACACCCTGCTTAAACGAGAGGATTGTTTTGTTTTAACAATAGGAACAAAGTACAACATAAGAAAAAAAAAAGAATTTTAAAACAACAGTCTATATGCATGTCTGTCTTATCTAAAGGCTTTCCATCCCCTACAGAAGCCTAGGGAAGCCTAACTTCTTCAGATATCCCTGATAGGTGTCTGTGTGTGTCAGGCTGAACAGCATCTCATCAACAACTGCTCCCCACAAGAGAAAGTAACTTCTAATCCAGCCTGAGTACTTTATTTTCTCAGTTCTTGGGCTTTTAGGCCCTACTGTCCATAACCAATTTGGAAGGGCTCAGTGGAGGTCGAGACAGTCTCTTTAGGGACAACAATTCGCCCATTGTCCTGCAACAGCCTCTAGTGTTTGCTGAAGGGTGTCTTATCTTGAATCATTGTTTTGGCTGCCTTTCTGTTTCCCAGAAGCCCTGTTGATTGAACCCAATATAGTCACAGAGAAACCATCCAATAACCAGGTCAACATACAATATTGATATATTTGTACAGAGCTGCTCCACTTCCACCACAGCTAGTCAGGTGCATAAAGTTACTCACATGCATACGTGTTTGCTAACTAGGGGCTTTTGATTGTGAGTTCTTTCAGGCAACGCTCTTGTTTCTAAATGTTTGCCAAGAGCCTAACACAATGGAGTCTTGATCTCTGACATGGTGCTATTGGACTCTACCAAAACGCAAATAATAAACGACAATAGTGATTAATCATTAACAATAATGAGGGATTCACAGCAGGGTCCTTATTACATGTAACCATTCATCAAATTCATGTGTAATTCCATACTTGTATTGCAAACCTCATAAACAGAGGAGGTCAATGGGAAGATCCATCTGTGAGGACTGTAGTCTAGTTATCAGACCACTCCCTCTCTCTCATTTGAGAGCTGGTCAGGAAATTATTTTCCCCATAATTTTTTTTGACAAAAATGAAAATTTTCAAAAATCTTCAAGTTTTTTTTCAGGTTTTTAGGTTGATTTTTTAAAAAGAGTGAATGTATAAATCATAAACATGGGAGTTACTGTTCTCAGGTTACCTCAGTAATCATATAGTGTAGTAGTATATTTTAAGCGGTGTCGCTCACAGTAGATTTCAGTCCACTGAATCTAACTTTGTAGTTATAGGATGACTTGTAATTACTGAGGCAAATGATGAAATACCATAGTAAACAAAATGACCATAAGGGGCACACTTACATACAAATGTTTATCTTCATTAATGTTGAGGTGAAAATGGGCAGCCTGCCAGCATAGTAAATGGATATTAAGGTCAGATACTAATCCTCTCCAATAATTGCTACAGGTACATTAATTAATTGCTAACTTACAATGGAATTCCTATGGAGGTGCATATCCCATTGACATAAATACCACATTAGTTCATCCCGATTTATTAAAATACCAGATGAATTAATAACGATTGGTCACTTGTTTTAAAGTGTTCCTGTCAGCTAACAGATAGAAAATCCTAATTCATTTTTTCTTGGTCCATTGTATTATCCATGTTGATCCCTTTTGGCATTCATGTGGTGGTAGTACGGGAATTCCAGAAGAATTCTGTTATACAGTCATTTGGCATTAAATAATGTCCAATTATTGGACATTATTAACAATAAGAGGGGTTTCTGTATTCCTTGTGTTACCAGCAAATAACATATTCCTTAAGTTCTTGTCATGTGGAAATTTTTTGCCTCCCTGTTTCCTTCGTTGTTTAAAACTAAAGCATAAGTAGGAGATTTTTTCCCCCTAGTATCCTGATAGCTGACTAAATTAACACTGCTCTCTGATCAGCAAATGACTGGGCTTTGTGGGACCAAAAAAAGGGTGATCAAACAGATCATCCGCCTGGTTTGACAGGTGTGGAGTTGAGTTGCACATGTACCTCTCCTGTGTCTGACATCAGCAGCAGGAGGGGTGGAGTAGTTCAGGGAGTTAGTGCATTTACAGTTGTTACCAGGGAAACAAGAAAAATTGTAGCCATACTGTACTTTATGTAATATAATCAGAATCTGACTGCAATCACAGAACATTTGTCTAACATTTTATAGCTATATACCATACAATACAGTAAGTGGTGAAAAATGCCGATATTTTTATGAGAACTTTCTTTATGGCATGGGTTTGTCTTACATAAAACATTAATTAGAATTTTTAAGACAGGAACTAAAAGGGAATGAGAAATATAAATATGTCTATGTTCACCTACCTGCTTAAAAAACTAAATTCAGTTTTTATCACAACTTCATTAATCTTCTTGCTTTGATAGGTCAGTATTGCAGATGGTGCTTTTGTACTCTGAGGGTATGTCTACTTTGCAATGAGAGCATCCCACAATGGTCTCACCTTTTTTTGGCTCGGGGAGTGAAAATCTGAGTTTCCACTTGATGGTACATGGCTCTCACTTCTCTAGGGCAGGTCTTCACTACAGGGAGGGTCGATTTAAGATACGTAAATTCAGCTATGCGAATAGCGTAGCTGAATTCGACGTATCAGAGCCGACTTACCCCACTGTGAGGACGGCGGCAAAATCGACCTCCGCGGCTCCCCGTCGACGGCGCTTACTCCCACCTCCGCTGGTGGAATAAGAGCGTCGATTCGGGGATCGATTGTCGCGTCCCAACGAGACGCGATAATTCGATCCCCGAGAGATTGATTTCTACCCGCCGATTCAGGCGGGTAGTGTAGACCTAGCCTAAGCAAGTTAGTCAATCCTGCTCCCCCGACAACACACAATAATGCAAACTGCAACAAAAAAATTATGCTGAAAGAATGTTAAGGTTTCAAAGGCAAGCAGTAAAACATTGGGAAATAGCAGAATAAAGTTGCTTGTGCAATGTTGATTCTGTCCCCTTGTGTTTATGCATGTTCATTGTCTTGCCCAGCATCCCCTAGGAAGTCTGTGGAAGAGGGTAAAACCCTTGTCTCTATTCTAGTGCCTCAAACACAAAATTACTGTATATTCTGTGTAGTGAAAGAGCAAGGGGTCCTGAAGAACAAAAAGCATAGTATCATTGCACATGGGGACTGAGTTAAAATTACACAGGCAGCCTTAATTCTTGCATTTCCTAACTATTGCTTACATAATTCTGCATTCTTAACATTCTTTTCATGTTGAGGGTTGTTTTTTTAAATGTAATTTTCTAGTGTTTTCCTTTTCAGAGCAATTGTTCAGGGGAGGGGGAGCGGGAGGGGGAGTATTCCTGGCTAGCTGTACTTATGACCTCTGGATCCACTGCACAAACCTGTACCACCTGATCTAAAGGAATAACTGGTAACAATAGAAAGTTGTTATCCTCTAAGTGGACTAGCCACTAGAGGGGGGAATAAAAGAAATATTTCCCCAATGCCTTACATGGCTATTTACTAGATTGTAAAGAAATGTTAAAAATCATGCATCCTGATTTCTATTCTTTGTTCTGGAGAAGTGTAGGCCCAGAACTACTAAGACACTTAGGTGCTTTAAGCCCAGATTTAGGCACTAGTGAAATACAGAGACCCACAGCTCAATTGCCACCTACCCCTGTATGCACCCAAACTCAACTGGCACCTAAATTTTCACTGTAAAAGTTTCCTATGCATTTAAGTTTCTGCCTCTGGGCATGTTCAGTGCTGCCTTAGGTAGGCACTGGGACATGTATCTCATGGTGAAGCCGCAGCATGATTCTCAAATCAGATGGCGATAGGTGTTCCGCTGCCTATCTTGCCTACAAGGTCTGATCTGGCAGGTGTACTCAGAGTATGTCCATCTCCACAAAAAATATCTGGTGGGGGAGAGAGGAACTCCCCTCCCCCCCGCAATCTTTAGTGGTTAGGCTACTGCTTCGGGATGTGGGAGACCCCCTGTTCAATTTCCTCTTCTACCTGACAAGAAAGGATGGGAACAGGAGTTTCCCACCTTTGCGGTGAGGGCCCTAACCACTGGACTACAGAGTCATTCTCACTCTCTTGTGTATTAAATAATTTAATATTAATTGGCCAGAGTAGAATGGCTTCAACAGGAGAGATTGAGGGAGTCCCACATCAGACTGTCTCATAACTCAGTGGTTAGGGCCCTCACTTCAGAGAAGGGGAGATGACTGTGGATTGCAAACAAAGATAGGGGGCCCCTTGTAATCTGGATTTAGGCTCCTAACTCTGTGAGAGGTAAGGGGTTTGGGGCATTGCCCTCTCACTGGCCTCTCCCACTGGCTGTCTTAGGCAGCTCCCTGCCTAGTATGTTGGCTTTGTGGATCCCATTCTCAGGCCAAGCATTGTATATGGAGCCTAATGCGGTGTATTAAGGACTGTGTTGGATTCACAAGCTATCATTTTAAGAATGTGGGGCAGGGGATGGGGGCAGCTCCTGCTTACAGCCTTTGTAGGAAAGCATAAGATCAGAGTCAGTCTGGAAAGATCCAGCCTGAAATAGTGTGGGGTGGATTATGCCTCTCTGCCTTATGGGTCATCTGCTTTTTCTCTCTCTGGGTTTTGGTTATTGTGTGTTACCGTTCTGGATTCTAAGAATAAAAGTAGAATTACATTGCAATCTTCCAGCAGGAGTACTGAATATTTTTATTGTAAATTATCTGTGTGTATGATGTATACATAACACCTTCTTGCCTAGCTCGGGCTTTGTGGATTCCAGTGATTTTCTATGCATCTAAAGGCTAGGCCTGGGGACACCGGGTGGATCCGGGCTGTGGTCTTTTGATTGTAGACAGCACAACCAGGCACATAGATTTGGCACATCCATTCTGAATGGACGAGACTAGCCACTTTAGTGTCCTTTGTTCTATTCCCAGTAGCTGCCAGAAGTGATCTTGTACAATCTCTCAGCCACCTGATTTGTAAATGGGTGCAGGATACTTGCCTGATTCATAAGGTAGGAACATGAAGCATTGCTCGGTAATAATAACAGTGAAGTACACAGAATTAACCACAGTCACTGGAAGAACTGAGATTAGAACGCATATTTTCTTCCTGGCACCCAACCCTCTGTCCATTTCTCTTGGCCAAAAGGTGGCTATCCCTTCTCCTTGGTGCCTCCATTTAGAGATCTAGCTCTGTATCTACCATATAGGTGACCAAGTGGGGGTCTGGAAGCAACGAAGCATGCTCATGTAGTTGGTATGTAGGAAGCTCTTTGGGACTGGAGGTGCTCAGTGCAGATGAAAAGTTCATACATTTTAGCAACAAGCCACTAACAAATTCCACTGAACATGTACACATGACAGTTTTCAGAGACATATAAATCAGCCAGGTCTGCTGGGCATAGCAAAAGGCAGCATTGTCTCCAGTACCTCTGCCAAATTTCATTTTCCTGCTTCAGCACATGAAGCTACTCTCACTCTTCAAAGAAAGAGGTGGAATATTTATTTAACATTGCAACACTGTCTCAGATATGCTTTGCACTGCAGCTTTTCAGAAAAGCTGATCCCGAGGAAGAAAGCCAGCATGAAAATGTTGCAAAATTCTCAGCAACTGAGAATGGAAATGTCAGGCCACCTTGACTATTGGCATCTCTACTAGCTCCATCCTCAATGATGACTTGCACTTTCATACTGTCAGGTTTGTCACACAGAGACAGAGGCAAAATGGACACTAGCAACAACAGCAACTTTACCATTATAAAAAGGTTGTAAACTGTCTCCAGCACTTAGTAAAGATGTGCTGCTTTATTCGTCACACAGCACAAACTAGTGACTAAAAATTATAATTCAGTTTAAGATTTCTATCACAGCTCCCCCTTTTATTTTTGCTTTTCCTCCATTTTTACACTTTTAAAACTATAAAACTAATTTTAGCTAACTTTAAATCTCACCCCATGTCTCTTTGTTACTCATCCCTAAATCATACTTTTTAAAAACTATATGGCCAGAAGGGGTAATGCTTGGTGATTAGGCTGTCTTCTATCTGCAAAGGATGTCTTTTGGCAGGTTTGGAATAGGTGAATCATCTTCTTCTTCAGGTTCTGTATTTGCACTTTGTAGAGTCTGCTCATAGATTGTTCAGTCTCTGGAACAAACTGAAGATGTTGACAGTTTCTGTTGAAATTCCCACCATCTATCTCATCAGTGCATCATCTGTGTGAAGCATTCTTTTTCTTTTTCAGCAGCTGGGATTCTCCATCCTTTTCCTGAATCCAGTTTGATACCAGCAGGTCACCCAATTCCACATTAGGCAATTCTCTGTGTAACATTGGTTATAAAAGTGTTCATAAACTCTTTTTTCCCCCGTTTGATCTGATTTGGCTATTTTTCTCAGGTCTGGCCTCTTTCGGGCTAGGTTGTTTTCCAGGGTTGGAACAGTCCTGAGTTGCCTTCCTATCAGAAGCTGGGCTGGGCTATAGCCAGTAGCTACAAACAATGTTGATCAGTCACTCAGAAGAGCAAGACATGGATCTGCTGGCTTCAATATATTCTTGGCTGTATGCACAGCCCTCTCAGCCTCTCCATTTGCTTCTGGATACTGAAGGCTGCTAGTGATATGTTAAAAATCCTATTTTGTTTGGAATTACTTAAATTCAGCTGTAGTGAATTGTGTTCCGTTGTCCATCAATAATTGTTCCAGAATACTAAATGGACGAATGTGCTCTTTAATTTCTCAATAGCATTGCAATACGTTGTATCTTTCAAATATATTACTTCAATATATATAGGAAAATGATTCATTACAACTAAGCAACGATGTCCTCTGAAGTCACATATAGCTGCTGCTAGCCTCTTACAGAGTCTGTCTGATAGGTGTTGCTATTAGAGGCTTTTTTTGCATTGTGTCGATCTGTTAGTTCTGCAATGTTCACATGAAGAGATTTTATTCTTCATGTCCTTGCTGATTCCATGCCATCACACTGACTGGCCCAGTCATGGCATTTAGTTAGTTCTTGATATTTGTCCTGGATGAGGGCTAGAATTTCTCCTCTCAAAACTCTTGGGATGACTGTGTGATCACCTTTAATCATTAATCCATTGGACTAATTTAATTGTCTGACTACAGAAAAGTAATCTCTTGCCACAGCCATAGTGCTCTTTAGATACTTGGGCCATCCTGCCTGAATGTAAGTAAACTAATAACTGCTTGGAGTTGCTTATCTGCCAAGGTTGCTTAGCATGTATCGTTTCCTGCCTGATACAGGCCTGTAAACTTCCAGACATCCGTGACTTTACATCTTCCTCTAGCCTATAGGTGCTTGAGTACAATTCTGAGACGTCTGTTATTACCAGATTTTTACCAGAAATTTATTCAGTGATTGAGTTAAATTGCATTAGCCTAATCAAAAGATGTTGGCATCTCAGCAGTGCTTGATCCAGGTCTTTTCTGTTGATAAGGTTCATGTGACCCAAGAATGTTTTGATGCCAACTTGCAAGGAGGTGCAGAGGGGTTACAAGAAACTCTTGAGTATGGATGTATATTCTAGTTCACCAAATAATGTCATGTGAGGTCTCAAATGAAAGCTGGTGTCACATTGGTCATCAGTATCATTTGTGAAGTATAGGTACAGATGTTATGTAAAAAGTTATGTGTATATATACTGAAAATATGTTCTTTAAGTCTGTATCAAAGTACTGGTTACCAGTAAAGGTGAAAGCAGGATTTTTGGTCAGATAAGAGATGTTTATCCATCTCTCTGTTCACATGTAGAATCATAGAATCATAGAATATCAGGGTTGGAAGGGACATCAGGAGGTCATCTAGTCCAACCCCCTGCTCAAAGCAGGACCAATTCCCAACTAAATCATCCCAGCCAGGGCTTTGTCAAGCCGGGCCTTAAAAACCTCCAAGGAAGGAGACTCCACCACCTCCCTAGGTAACGCATTCCAGTGCTTCACCACCCTCCTAGTGAAATAGTGTTTCCTAATATCCAACCTAGACCTCCCCCACTGCAACTTGAGACCATTGCTCCTTGTTCTGTCATCTGCCACCATTGAGAACAGCCGAGTTCCATCCTCTTTGGAACCCCCCTTCAGGTAGTTGAAGGCTGCTATCAAATCCCCCCTCATTCTTCTCTTCTGGAGACTAAACAATCCCAGTTCCCTCAGCCTCTCCTCATAAGTCATGCACTCCAGACCCCTAATCATTTTTGTTGCCCTCCGCTGGACTCTTTCCAATTTTTCCACATCCTTCTTGTAGTGTGGGGCCCAAAACTGGACACAGTACTCCAGATGAGGCCTCACCAATGTCGAATAAAGGGGAACGATCACGTCCCTCGATCTGCTGGCAATGCCCTACTTATACAGCCCAAAATGCCGTTAGCCTTCTTGTCTCATTCACAATCGGTCTCCTATCACCAGTCTGAACTGAATGCAAATGGAGGATTGTATGAACTTCAGAAAGAAACTAACAGGAAGAGAAAGAAAGTTGTGGGGAGAGAACCTCATAGGGAGGTGCATATCAATGGTTTGCTTGAGTATATTTTGGGGGACAAAGGAGAGGCCTGACCATCCCTCACCTAGGAAGTAAATGGAGAGCAGTTCTGCTTCATGAAAGTGGATCTCAACCAGCTTGGTTGAAAATGCTGGAGAGAACTTTGGATGAGATAAACTTCTTTAGACATGAGGTTAACCTGTTAATTAAGTTTAGTCTAAAGAAAACATGTTATGATTTTGTTTTATAAGTAATCGTTTGTTACCAGTATTCTTACTCACTATCCCTTGAATCTCTAGTCTTTGATAACAAACTTACTCTTGTTTTCACTGTAAATATATCTCAGCAAAGTGATGATCCTGAGTTGAATTTTGCAAGCTGTTCCTTTGGGAACAGCAGGCCTGGTAATTCTGTCAGTGTTCAGTGAATAAGGGGCTGGACACTTCAGCGAAAGCTCCAAGCATTTGCTGGTTGTTGTGTGCCTATCGCTAGCTGTACAGAGGGAATAAAGCCTGTACTGGGTAGGGGAGGCAGGTTAGGGGCTGGAAGGTACTGCTTGTGCTGCCAGAGGCTGTTGGTTTCAAGGAGCTGATCTATAGCAGGCACAGATATGACTGCTTCACACTAAGGTCAGTTAGTGGTGAGGTGCCTCACAACCTGGGTTTATGGTCTGGTACCAGTTTAAACTAAACCAACCCACACAAATAACTGTAGAAGTTCTCACATGCCCCTACACTTGACAGACATCCTTTTCCAATATGCACATATTGTTTTTCTGCTTCTGTAAGTGTACGAGAGCAGAATGCAACTGACTTCCACTCAGATCCATCTAACTCTAACAATACACCACTAAGGCCATAGCTACTGGCATCAGCACTGACCATTGTGAGTTTGTTTACATCGTATAACTTTAAAACTAGAGCAGTTGAAATCACTTCTTTTACCCTTTTGAAAACAGTCTCTTGATTTGTCCTCCATAGCCAGGATGTATGTGACCTTAACAATTCATTCTGTGGTTTTGTCACTGTAAAAAAGTCTTGTAGGGTACAGGCCATGATAACTTACTATCCACAGCATGTGCCTCAGTTCTGATACATTGGTTGGTGTATTAAATTCTCTAATTGCTTTTATTTTCTCAAGGCTAGGGCTAATTCCATTTTTGTTTATTATCTGTCCCCAAAATTCAATTTGGTTCAGGCAGAAAACACAATTTTCTTTATTTAGCTTGAGTCTGGACTCACTGATTAAGCTCAGAACTTCACTGAGGGTTTTGTCATGTTCTTCCATTGAGGATCCGTTTACTAATGTTGTTCAGAAAAATGACACCCTCTTTTACAGAGACAAGGTGGGTAATATCTTTTATTGGACCAATGTCTGTTGGTGAGAGAGACAAGCTTTCGAGCCACAGAGAGTTGGTTGGTCCAATAAAAGACATTACCTCACCAACCTCGTCTCTCTTATATCATGCGGCTAACATGGCTACAACTACACTGCATACTCCCCATTTATGTTCTTTAGCAGCTCTGTCATCTTTTTTTGAAAAATGTCAGGAGTGCTGGTCATCCAAAAAGGAAATCTTTGAAGGCAAAATCTCCCAAAGACAGTTTAGCATTCTGATTGGCTAAAAGAATTTACCAGAAAACACTTGAGGTGTCTAGCTTGGAGAATACATTAGATCCTGCCACTTTAGAGATGGAGTCTTCTAGTGTTGGGAGGATATATTTTTTTCTCACTACTGCTTCATTAACTCTTTTAAGATCTACAAAGATTTGATTTTCCCATTTTTTTTTAGTGCACCAAGCAATTGGCTCAAAGATTTTCTCAATTATGCCATTCTTTTCCATTGTCTGTAACTTACTTTGTAAAGTAATAGGATAGGAATTCTCTGGGACATAGGTAGTGTGACAGACCCAGACCAGTGGGGTACAGGAGTCTGGTAGAGGGCAAATATACTGGTCACTGGATGAGTAGTTTTCTGTTCCCTGAGTGACCAGAGAAGGGGCTGCACTAGAGTAATCAGGAACCTGCTAGAACCAGTTAAGGCAGGCAGGCTAATTAGGACACCTGGAGCCAATTAAGAAGAAGCTTCTAGAATCAATTAAGGCAGGCTAATCAGGGCACCTGGGTTTTAAAAAGGAGCTCACCCCAGTTTGTGGTGGGAGTGTGAGGAGCTGGGAGCAAGAGGCGCAAGGAGGTGAGAGGGTGCGCTGCTGGAGGACTGAGGAGCACAAGCGTTATCAGACACCAAGAGGAAGGTCCTGTGGTGAGAATAAGGAAGGTGTTTGGAGGAGGCCATGGGGAAGTAGCCCAGGGAGTTGTAGCTGTCATGCAGCTGTTACAGGAGGCACTATAGACAGCTGCAGTCCACAGGGCCCTGGGCTGGAACCCGGAGTAGAGGGCAGGCCCGGGTTCCCCCCAAACCTCCCAATTGATCTGGACTGTGGGTTCTTCCAGAGGGGAAGGTCTCTGGGCTGTTCCCCAACCCACATGGTGAATCTCTGAGGCAAGAAAATCTGCCAATAAGCGCAGGACCCACCAAGATAGAGGAGGAACTTTGTCACAGTAGACTATATGATTCAGCATTGTCTCAAATTTATCCCTACTGCATCTCCTTTTAAAAATCCAATATCACCAAATATTTCATCAACTTCTTCCACCTTTCTCCGATCCTCTAATCACATACACATTAGAATGAAAGCTTATCTCTCTAATGTATTCTTCATTTTTGCCCTCCAAATCACAAGTTTCTGCTATGTCATATAAGCCTGTTATGAAAGATTCCACAGACTCCCCATGTTTTTGGACACACTGGTAGAAACATGCATGCTCATAAACCACATTACTTATAAAATGTTCATCAATCTTAACCAGCACCAGAGCGTAATTGTTCTTGTGGCTGTCTTCTCCAAAGGCAAAGGATTGAAAGATGTGTTCGGCTTCCCTGCCCAGGGCACAGACTCCACACTCTTCTCATGGAGCTTAGCTGCAATGAGAAAACATGCAAACTGCTCCTTCCAATCAGGCCAGTCCGATCTGTTGAAACTGAAGCTCTCTGGGGTATGACTTGACGTCTTGACAAAATTCTGCAGTTTAGATTGTTTTTCTTCAGACACCATGTCAGGTTCATCACACAAAGACAGAAGCAAAATGGATGCTAGCAACAACAACTTTATTGTTGTTGTTTTTTTTAAAAAGAGAGAGAGATTGTAGGCTGTCTCCAGGATTTGGTAAAGATGTGTTGCTGTATTCTTCACACAGCACCACCTAGTGACTAAACATAGTGCAGTTTAAGCTCTCCATCACTATACACTTGCATTCCAATTAATTCAAAGAGTTTTAGCAAATGCGGAGAAGTTAAGCCTTAACACCTATGGGGGTGGGGGTTATTATTCCTGTTGTACAGATGAGGAAACTGAGGCACCAAGCAGGCAAGCAACTTTACCCAAGGCCATATAGCAATTAATTAGGAAAACTAGGATTAGGACCCACCTCTTCTGACTCCTACTTAATTCTCCTCTATCTCAGATTTATCGCTGCTCACCAAGTGCCTTAAACATAAATATGATCAAAACCATCCTCATTCACTCTGATTGACAGCAGCTCTTCCTGAACTGCAGAAGTTCCCTGTGCTATCTTCACAGGGGTGGTGTGGTAAAGAGGATGTACAGTTGTGTATTTTAATTACAGACATGTTTTACTCAAGGAGAAAAATAAACAGATGAAAAACACAGAAGCATGTCAGATCTACATAATTAATTGGGGCTCCAGCTAGGGTGCCACTACATTGCTGGCAGTCAGTGAGTTTAGCAACAATTCGAGGATGAAGGATGATGTGAGGAAAGAAAACAAAAACATGTTCAAAGCCTCAGATTTTATTTTTTAATTGAGAGCATATTAAAAACATCACTACTGTGCTCAGTCATCTCAGCGAGCCACATGCTCATTTAAAAACATAAATAAAAAATAGAACAGTTTAAAGTATTTTCTTCCAGAATAAAAGTAAGAAAGAACCCCTCAGAAAGACTTTTTCTTAAAAAATCAGCTTCCAAAGAAAAGCCTTAGAACAACTAAAATCCCTCTTTTATAATGTAACTTGTAATCTAATGAGGAAATTATTTATGAAGTATTTGCTCTGCACCTGAAAATACCTCCAGTGAAATTATGTTTGGCAACCTGAAGCTCTTTGAAGTCGACGGAGTGGCAATAAAAATTAGGCCTTCATTAAAGAGCAGTGCCTTTTCCCCAGCAAACTGGCACAGCCTCAAGAGGTCAAACTCTGTGACTGCCACAGAGCTCTGCCCAAGTCCTGCCTGTGTGCTACACATGGAAGCAATTTTGCCCGTATTCTCTGCTGTTCTTTATGAATTTCTCTCTTGCATTCCCTTCCCTTCTCCCCACCCCCCTTTTTTTAGGCTTCCTTCTACAGCTTTCATGTTGCATTTAGGAAATTAACAATAACTGTCAAATTACTCCGCAAATAGGAGAATATAAGTTTGGAAGGAGTAGAACTTGCCTTTTGCCCTAGGGCCAATTCAGCGGAGGAGCAACAAAGGGATCCTTGAGAAGCATTTGGATAGGCTGCTTCAGCAACTCCAGCTTTTATTTTATCAACTGCACGCAATTTTTCCATTGGAATTTTTTCCCCCCTTCCTGTAAGTTATTCATTCCCCTTGTGCACCCCACTTGCGTTATGGAATAGAAAATGTACTGAGAACTATTACTATGACTGGGAACTATTACAATGACTTTCAAGTGTACATGTGTATTAACCCTTACTAAGAGATGGGGGCAGGGGGTTGGAATAGGGGGTTCTGGGCCAAATTATATCCAAAAGACTGATTTTGGTTTAGAATAAATGATTCTCACTTGTGCATACAGAGAGAATATAAGGAGGGGTGGGAGAGGGGAGAAAATAGTTACTGTAATTAAATACTGTAATCTTTGGGGGGAAAGTGTGAGAAGAGAGCTCTGAGGAATTGTAATCTATGGAGATGTAAGCTAATTACTTAATCACTTGCATTTGTAAATCTTATTATTGGAAAAGAAATTACTGTAGTGATTAAATTACAGATATTTATCTGCTAATAGCCCTGATTAACTGGTGATGCTAATCTGTCATTTTGAAAGCCAATATTAACGGCATCAATCTCACAGCACAATAAACAGTTTATATGAAAGAAAACTTTGTCCTTGTAAAGTCCAGATGTGCAAAGGGAATGTGGAATGTGTGAGATTCTGGAACCGGTTTGCTGGATCATAATAGTTGACTTTCTCACATTAAGTTGTTTTGGCCCACTAAGTTGTTGTCAAGCACAAAGGAATACTTAGTTATGAACAAATGCTGTCTTATACTGCAAAAGCAATTTACTTAGCAGCACTTCTAGGGTAAATAAATAAGTCCCAGGCATAATTTATTACCAGAAAGTTATTAAGGCTCCAGAAAGCAGGTAGGCCAGGGAGAGTTGTTAAAAAGGCTTGCTCACACAGGTTTCAGAAAGAAAAGGTACCTGATAAAAGCCAAAGAAAGGCATAATGTATCTTTTTTTGAACAGATACCTGACTGATGCTATTGATTTTCACTTGGGTTAAATAAACTTTTTCTTTTTAATCAGGGAAAGTGATGAAGTGGAAAAGTGGAAAGACTGGTGCCTTAATTTCCTCTACATTTTGCAGGATGTTTTAGAAGGAAATGAAACTCCAGCAAATAAGCCCAGGTTAGAACATCAGAGGAAATTTGCAGTTTAGCAGACAATGGCTAAAGTACCCAGAGATCAAGTTTCCTGTTTAGGCTGTTCAAAAATGTAGTGCAAAAAAATGAAAAAATAGCCACAAATGCTTGCCTTACTAGACTTGTATCTCAACTGTATCTAGAAGTGTAGTCTTTATGATGACCAGATGTTACTATTTTCTGGGAATATTCTGCTTTTGCAGGGGCTACTCCAGTTTCCTGGTTGATTTTACTGAAGTTGGTGTTTTGCTTTGGTTACAATATTATCAGCTAGCTGGCTTGTCTCACCATGCTAATGTCTACCATAGCAAAGCTTTTATCCTGAAGCACAATAGTAATTTTCTCTCTATACAGAAAAATACTACAGTATTCTACAGTAATAAAGCAGAACACTATGGTTCAGATAGTGACATGGGTCCAGATTCTCAAAAGTATTTAGACGCTTACCTGCCATGGAAGGTAGGCGCTTAAATGCCTTTGAGGATTTGGTCCTTGGACTACCGCCTGCACAGGGAAGTAAAAATTCTTTACACATCTCCTCAGGCTTCCTAGACCATGGTTCCAGTTACTCACCTACTTACTCCCTCCCCATAACAGGTGGGCAGGAAGTAGGCAGTAAATGGACAGAGCTTTAGCTCCACTCTTCTAATCTCTTGTCAGAGTAGCAGGGGGCAGGAAGGGGAGGATGGGAAGAGTAGTAATTTACTGTCTGTATATGCCAGCAGTAAATTATTACCGTCCCCTATCTCCGGGAAAGAGGAAGTAGGTGCGGGGAGGAATTATGAGATAGAGATATCTGTCTCAGTCATAGTGCCTCCCAGAAATACTCGTGGGTGGTACAGCTTATGCACCACCCCTTGTTCGTTCAGGGCTGTGCTTAAAGTGACTATCTGGCTATATTGCAAGCCATATTTTGGACAGTTGGTGTAAAATACTGTACTTTTTCCCCATTAATAAGTAACTATCTCAAAGATGTTTGTGGTTGAATTTAAAGAGTAAATGAACGGAAGTGCAACAGAGTCTGGGGTGCTCCAAATCTTGGAGTTTGTAACACCTCATAAGACTAGCAATTGAAGTTCCCCAGACTCTTCTGAGTGACAAACTTATGTATAATTAATTGGGAAACCTACTGGTTACAGCTGGCAACTAAGTTAGGTTTTGGAACAAAGGAATACGTGTATTTGTCGGCTAGATCAGGGGGCTATTGGTGCCATCAAATAAAATCAGAGGATTCTAAAGGTTTCTATTGGAATTCCCATGAGAGAGGTACCATCTTGGGATTCAGCACAGAGACAGCTGAGCATAGATTTTATCTTAAAAGTAGGGAAAGTGTGAGGGTTAAATGGCTGATCACTGTTGCCAAAACATCATAATTAAAATGGGGTTACTAAAAGCATTCTGACCTACCTCACAGTAGTCTTTATGTTCCAGGTACTGTATAAACCCACAAATTTGTATAATTACTACTATTAAATATTAAAGCTCTCCAGCATCCCCCAATGGCAAGTATCTCCAGTCAGCCCCTTCTCAGTTTCCAGATGCACTTCAGATCTTCTAGTGGAAAGAATCACTGACCTATCCCAAAACTTGCTTTCTCAAGGCATGATCCCCAAATCTTAGCCAGAGAATCATAGAAATATAGAGCTGGAAGGGACCTCAAAACGCCATCTAGTCCATCCGTCTGAGTTGAGGGAGGATTAAGTGTACCTAGACCATTCCTGACAGGTGTTTGTCTAACCTATTCTTAAAAACCTCCAATGATGGGGATTCCAGTGACAGGGATTTCACAACCTCCTTATGTAACCTGTTCCATGGCTTAGCTATCTTTATAGTTAGAATGTTTTTTCCTAATATCTAATCTAAATCTTCCTTGCTGCAAACTAAGTCAGTTACTTCTTGTCCTACCCTCTGTGGACACAGAAAACAATTGATCACCATCCTCTTTATAACAACCTTTGCCATACTTAAAGACTGTTATTATGTCCCCCCCCCCCTCAGCTTCTCTTCTGTACACTAAATATGCACAATTCTTTCAATCTTTCCTCATGGGTCATGTTTTCTAAACTTCTTCTCATTTTTGTTGCTTTCCCCTGGACTCTAGTTAAATAAAAATGAAGATGGGGGGGGGGGAAAGAAGAGGAAACAAGAGTTCAAATAGACAGAACTCTTATTCAAAGAACAAGGGCCCAGATCCACAAAGGGACATTCACCATTGCAATACCTAAATCAAAAATTATTGGAATCCACAAAGCCTGCATTAGGTGCATAGGCTCTGTATATAATGGACGGAAGGAGGTAAACAGCTGAGCATAGGATCCACAAAAGCCAGCATGCTAGGTGAGGAGCTGCCTAAGTTAGCTAATAGGAGATACTGAGAAGAAGGGTGTGTTCTAAACCCTACCCATATCACAGAGTTAGGTTCCTAAATCCGGCCTGCAGGGTGGTGCCAATCTCTGCTTGAGAGCCACAGATGGGAACCCTCTCCTGGAGTTAGGCAACTTATGCACCTGTATTGTTTCTTGTGCCTGCTTAACATCACACAACATGGTCGGGAGGCAGATTCTCTTGTTACCTTTAGTCCAGTGGTTAAGGCACTCACCCAATTCAATTGCCCCCTCAGCCCAGGGGTGCTGGAACAATTTGTATAGTGGAGGTGCTGAGAGTCATTGAACCAAACTGTAAACCCTGTATATGATGGAAACCACTTCAAGCCAGGGGGTGCTGCAGCTCTCCCTGCACCTCTAGTTCCAGCACCTCTGCCTCTGCCTGATGAGAATAAGTGATTTGACATCAGAGCTGCTCTACATTACGCTAATTCTTCTTCATCTACCTTGTACTTCACTATTGCTATAGGAGAAGGCGGGGGTGGGAAGTGGAGTGGATGACTACATAGAGAGAATGAGGAAGAAAGCAATAGGGTTGTCATCATCATGTAATCAAAACTGGGAAGGGTAAGTAAAGCCATTCATATACCATGGTGATTGGGACCAAATAAGCTTGGACTACACACAGTGTTTGTACCAGTATATTTATGTCAGTTAAAGGTGTGATTCCCTCCCACACAGCTCAAGTAGTTATACCGGTACAGTTTATTCCCCTTCCTGTATGGGTATAGCTGTAAACCTTTATAGCCGCATACACATTAGGGGAGGGGGGTATTGAACCACTCTAACGATACCCGTACAATTAAAGCAGTACATATTTTCTGTGTAGAGAAGGCCTAAGATATATATTTAGCTACTGAGTTTGTTTTAAAAAAAAAAAATGCTAAAAAGCGACCCTATCCATATTATATAGGCAAAGTTGACATAACTTAAAAATGCATACTTAATGTAATGTAAGAACCCACTGCAGATCCTTCTCTCCCTTAATACTTACAGTTTCACCACTCCTCTCCCCATTTTCAAATGCCTGGGGGAAAAGATCAGCCTGGAATAGATAGGTTGGATACATGTAGTGCTGGCTGGAAAATAGGATTCTTTATTCTGGGAATTTTCATGGGGAAAAAAATCTCCATTCAAAATTTTCCCATCTGGAAACAATAGTTTTGCTGTGGGAAAATTCCAATTTTTAAAAGAAAGTGGAAAACCTGCTTTCCCCCACTCTTTTTGTTACTGATTTCCAACTTTTGTCAATTGGAAACCAGTAACAAAGTACCAAAAATGTGTTTTCCTCCCCCCCTCCCCACTTCCTCACACTTTCTGACTGTTTTTCAACAGGAAAAAAATGAATGTGACTTTTTTTCAATTGAGAAATTTAACAAGTAAGAGAAACATATTACTTTAAAAAGTGAAAGTGTTCATTTCTCTCTTTATTTATATTTCCCCCATATTTCTAAGGGGAGAAAGTAAAGAAAAAAACTGAGAAAAACTGGGCATCTTACCACAATTTCAAAACAACTATATTGAACATACAAAAAAAATCCCCAAATTTGTTTGTTTTTTTCACACATTGTTGAAAATTATATTTTTTGAAAAAATATTTCAGCAAGTTCTTATTTTTAAAGAAAAAAAGTACTAAAATTCATCCAGCTACATATACAAGCTGTTATCAAGCTAGAGGCAGGGCCGGCTCTAGGTTTTTTGCTGCCCCAAGCAAAAAAAATTTTTGGCTGCCCCCCCCCACCCCAGCCCTGGGTTCTCCCCCTCCCCCTGCCACCCCAGCACTGGGCTCCCTCCTTTTCCCCCCACCCCCCTGCCGCCCCAGCCCTGGGCTGTCCTCGCAACCTGCACCCTCCTGCTGTCCCAGCCCTGGGTCACTGGTAACTCGCTCCCAGGGTGGGTCATTCAGCAGGAATTTTGGATGTGCACAGAACACAGACAGGATTGGCTCCCATATGGTTACAGAACTGCAGTAAAGTGGAACAATTTTCAGCTTGTGTGATTGGAGGATATCTGGATGCATATTATAAGACTGTCCTACATAAATGAGGAAAAGTTGAGGTGCCTTTATTATTCTTTTGTTCCACTCTTTCTTTCTATGGGGAATTTGCCAATGCAATATCACTGTCTTCCTTTTAAACAAATAAAACTTAAAAAAAAAAAAGGCAATGGCTGTTGAAAATAGCAATTCCAGTCCTAAAAACCACTGGGAAGCATTTCTTGCTCAATTTTATCCTACTTTTTCTACAGCAAGTTACAGTGGATCAGTATATTTGATTTGGGAGAAATGAAGTAACAGCTGCCCGAATTGAGCTTGAGCACTCCTGAATTTTGAGGGTGTTCAAATCTGGAAGGCAGGTGCTAGATTCCCTTTCTGAATATTAGCTATATATCTGGAAAGGAAAAGTCAATTTCTGCTTCCATGGCTCAGAAGTGGAAATCCTCCTAAGTGCCTGGTACTGTATCTAAAGCTGCCCAGGTCCAGAGCCTCTCCTCCCCTACTTTTCATTTTAAATTCTAGTGGGATCCACGTACCTCCCTTGCTAGGCTTCAGATAGAGAGGGGCACTGTCCATTTAGTCCACCCAATTCCTTCTTTGGGGGCTGCAAGGTGAGGTCACACCAGTATCCCTAATCCAGTCTGGGGAAGTCTTCTGAAGGGGATATCTGGGGCAAAGTCTTCTACTCCTTGGGCATACTTGTTCCCCATTCACAGGGCCCCCTTCTACTCCTTGGGCATACTTGTTCCCCATACTTGTTCCCTTTTCAACTCACAGCAAGCTGCAGCATGGCTCAGCTACCTCACTCCCTCCCCCTCCCTTTCCTGTTGATAGCTGCAAAGGGATTGCTGGAAAATGTAGTTCTTTCCCTGCTCCAGTGCTGGCTCTATAGGCAGGGAGCTAGACAAGGAACTACAGCTCCTAGGGTCCCATGGGTTCTCAGCTCCCATGCTGGATCCCCAGCTGCTCCGTGGCTCTGCTTCTGCAGGGTTGTGAGAGGGGAGGAAGTGAGTAAAAAAAAGGATGGCCCGAATGCCACCCCCTGCAAGTGTGCCGCCCCAAGCACTTGCTTGTTTTGCTGATGCCTAGAGCCGGCCCTGGCTAGAGGTAAATAACATGATAGGAAATGGAAGACTTAGGCAAGAGACTAAGTGAACAAAGTATGCAGACAAGGGATAATTATAACAAAGAGAAAAATAGATAAGAGTTCAAAAAAGAATGTAAAATGTAATCAAATATGTGTTCTGTTCTCCCATGTATAGAGAACAAAATATATTCCTTCAGAGTGATTACTTATTTTAGGAAAACAACAACAAAAAACAAAAATAAATCCCCATGAGAAAATCCTATGTGTGTGTTTGTGTGTCCTGGGTTCAAGCTGGAGTAACTCTGAGAACAAAATGGCTGCCATCTCTGCATATTTGCAAAGTCTGTAAAAATTTAAATGTGCCATACATGGGAAAACAAAGGCATCACAGTTTGACAGCTACATAGAGGACATTCCTCCCCAGGAATTTTTCATTATTATTTTAAGTTTAGTCAAGTGGGAGGTCTGTATTTATGTTGTGGTTGACAGTGCCTTTCAGGAAGGGCATTTGGCACTTGCTCCTCTTCTGCACTTTGAGATTCACTTCCTGCTAGAACATTTTCCAATCATGACACCTCTGTCTTCACAGCTCAGGAGTAAAGGCTGCTCACCATCCCCCAGTGCTTCAAAGTGCATAAACCATAATTTAGCCCTAAGGAAATGAACCAATTACAAGAAACCTGGTTTAACTTCCTGTTGCTATAGATAAATGGGGAACAGCATTGAGAATAAGCCTGTAATTTTCAGAAATGTAGCTAGGTATTCAGTAACTACAGTCAACTCGCTTCTTTTTAAGAAACCTCATCAACTTCTGTAAGGATCTAATAGCTGATTATGGCATTTGAGGAAAACTACAAGATAGTTTCCATATTCTAAACAGAGCACTGTCTTTGAAACTTCCTGTTCTGGTTACAGATTTCAATATTTGAATGGTGGTATAATCAGGCACCAGTCTACAAACTGCAAACAGTCTGGGTCAAAAGATGGTTTCATTTCTGGAAATGGAAAAACACAGATATTCTGTAGAGCCTCACACAGATAAGTGACACAGATACCCCCACAGCTAAAGGTTAAATTCAGTTTGAAATAAAACTTTGTAATGGGAGTTAAGGACTAGTTGATCTACTGCTAATAGTGGTCTGAAATTGACCCTCTTTTGGTGGGGTACTTGTTCTGAAAATTATGTAAAACAATAAATTGGGCAGGATATTCACTCCTGAGGCTGTTCAAGGGTAGCCTCATTAATATTCAGCACCACAGCCAAAGCATCTACTGACAAACAGATAATTCAGAAAAATCAATGCAAGTAGTATATTTTTTTAATGTCTAGGGCTCTCTCTTTAAAATGTTGGATCCTTCCAAACCCAACCCAAGTAACATAATTGGCACACTGCATGTTTTGCAGATAGGTCAGCACTAGCAAACATTCATGGGATGCATATAATACACGGGTGCATGATTTTGTGTTTACCAGATAAACAGCAGACAGACTTTTTTATTTTTTGAGTGTATATGTGAATGCCTTAAAACTGCAGCCATACCCTCTGAGGGCTATCAGATAATATTGTCAAATCTCACATGTTAAACAAGGTCAGTCAGGCTTAGTTAATACTGCATGGTGCCCTCCAAAGAAAACCCAGGATGCTGCAGGGAGTTGTAATGGTAATTGAGTGTGGTGGCAGCGTTCCCTCTGACTCAGAACTGAGTCAGTGTTAGGACCAGTCTGCTAAGGAAGCTGCTGTCTTTCAGATGAGAAATAAAACCAAAGCCCAGTCCCTTTAATGACACTCTCCCATTACATATTTGGCAAAAGCAGGAGTGCTCGCACTACTATGCTGGCCAGATTCTCACTTGGATCATTAATACAACTGGCCAAATTGTCCATTGTGAACAATCTAGTAGACTAATTCAGCCCTTTTGTTTGTTCACAAATTGTCTAATAACCAGGTCATGAATAAAAAAAATGCTATTTGGAATTTTTCAGATGAATAATTTGTGCAAACAAATGTTCCATAAAGTTGTTTGCAAGCTGGTCACTGTGGGCCAGATTTTCAAAAAGAGTGAATCTCTTATTTAGATACCTGAAATGAAGTGGCTGGACTTTGCTTAGTGCCCAGCAGCCTCCCATCAGACCATCCAGTCCAAACTTTACACTAGGTTCTGTAGCTGAGGCCTGACCCAATATGAGTAGTTAACACATGGAAGGAGGCCTCATTTTTTGGAAGATAGAATTAGGGACGTAAATGAATCATCAGGTTGAGATGTTTGTGCTAAATAAGCTGAGTAAGTAGGTCAGTAGTCTAAGAGGATAGAATGTCTGAACCAACTAAAATAAGAGGGAGAACACCCAGACAATTATTTTATTATGAACTAGATAACAAGGGACAAAATAAGTTAGGAAGGTAGAGATGAGGTAAAGAGGAAGTTGAAGCATGGACAGTGCATGGACAGCACATGCTGCACAGGGATTGATTCCTGCAAAGCAACCAAGCCAATTCAAAAATGTGTGATGCAATGAATAGTAAATGCAATGAGATGTGTATGTATAGAAAGCGAGAAGGTTTATGTGTAACTTTGGAGTTGTGATATACCCTGCATCCATCCCCCCTGCGTTTGAGTCTGATCAACTCTGTGTAGCACTGCTGTATGCCAAATAAAGATACCTGAGTAATGAAGGCTGGAGGCACACTGAGTTCTTGGGAAGCTGAGTGGAAAGAGATCTTGGAGGGAATCCCAACATTAGCGACGTCATGGGTCGACTCGGATCCATTTGTCTGGAGTAGGTAACATATAGTTTATTATACATATAGCTTGGCTGACAAGGTTCACAGTCCAGCCCCTCAGCAAAGGCATTAGATGGGTTCAAATTTGAATAGGTTTCCAGGGCACTGAAGGAGTGGGTTAAGTCAAAAGAAGGTCCCTATGGAGTCCCCATAGATGTATTAGGGGGAGATTGGGACTGATTGGAAAAGGAACTGACAGATAATGCTGGATAAGAAATGCAAAAAAGACAAGCAAAAGACTATGTTGTTACAAGGCTTAATATTGGGAATTGGAGCCTTGAATAAGCAAGTAAAGGACTTAAAGATAAAGGACCACAAAATAGAAAAGGAAAAGAAAAGTCAGGAGGAGCAAAAGGAGATTGATAAGGTACATGCCATAATTTACCTACTTCAGTGGAAACTGGCCCTAGGGATTCTGGGGGAAGGGTCGGAGAGATCAGAAACACAGAAGACTGGGGGTGCCATTTTGACATCTTAAGAAAGAGAAACTGAAGGAAGAAGAGAAGAGATTAAAAGCTCTCCAGGGGGGCCAGCCCAGTGAGCAGCCTCACTTGGTAAACTCCTAATAGGGCTTACAGACCCCCACGCCACAGCTGTCTTTTGTAGTGCCTCTTTCACAGGAAGGCTGGGGATGCCCCATGGTAAAAACCACTATAGCTGATTTCCAATCTCAAGACCCCACCTATCCTTGGCACTAGACTTTATCTACCCTACCACCCAGGCATCCAGACCTCAGCACCAATCCCTGCTAAATCCTCAAGCCAATAGTTTTCCCAGTGTCCAGATTTCTTATTTACCTTCTCCCTTGTCAAGGCCCCAGGCTACCAAACTGAGTCATTCCTCCCACACCCTTCCAATAGCCAACAACCTAACTTACTCTTCCACTCCTTCGGAAGTCCTCAGGCCAGCAACTTGAGCTAGGCCCCACAGCCAGCAGCCTATCTGGGAAGTATTGCTTTGTAGGACAGTACTTTAGTGACACTAAACATGACAACAACAACCATAGAATCATAGACTCATAGAATATCAGGGTTGGAAGGGACCTCAGGAGGTCATCTAGTCCAACCCCCTGCTCAAAGCAGGACCAATTCCCAACTAAATCATCTCAGCCAGGGCTCTGTCAAGCCGGGCCTTAAAAACCTCCAAGGAAGGAGATTCCACCACCTCCCTAGGTAACCCATTCCAGTGCTTCACCACCCTCCTAGTGAAATAGTGTTTCCTAATATCCAACCTAAACCTCCCCACTGCAACTTGAGACCATTGCTTCTTGTTCTGTCATCTGCCACCACTGAGAACAGCCTAGCTCCTTCCTCTTTGGAACCCCCCTTCAGGTAGTTGAAGGCTGCTTTCAAATCCCCCCTCACTCTTCTCTTCTGCAGACTAAATAAGCCCAGTTCCCTCAGCCTCTCCTCATAAGTCATGTGCTCCAGCCCCCTAATAATTTTCATTGCCCTCCACTAGACTCTCTCTCCAATTTGTCCACATCCTTTCTATAGTGGGGGCCCCAAAACTGGATGCAATACTCCAGATCTGGCCTCACCAGTGGCGAATAGAGGGGAATAATCACTTCCCATGATCTGCTGGCAATGCTTCTGCTAATGCAGCCCAATATGCCATTAGCTTTCTTGGCAACAAGGGCACACTGTTGATTCATAATCAGCTTCTTGTCCACTGTAATCCCCAGGTCCTTTCTGCAGAGCGGCCGCTTATCCAGTCGGTCCCAGCGTGTATGGGATTCTTCCGTCCTAAGTGCAGGACTCTGCACTTGTCCTTGTTGAACCTTATCAGATTTCTATTGGCCCAATCCTCCAATTTGTCTAGGTCACTCTGGACCGTATCCCTATCCTCCAGTGTATCTGCCTCTCCCCCCAGCTTAGTGTCAACTGCAAACTTGCTGAGGGTGCAATCCATCCTGTCATCCAGATCATTAATGAAGATGTTGAACAAAACTGGCACCAGAACCGATCGCTGGGGCACTCCGCTTGATACCGGCTGCCAACTAGACATCGAGCCATTGATCACTACCCGTTGAGCCTGACAATCTAGCCAGCTTTCTATCCACCTTATAGTCCATTCATCCAATCCATACTTCTTTAACTTGCTGGCAAGAAAACTGTGGGAGACTGTATCAAAAACTTTGCTAAAGTCAAGGTATATCACATCCACCGCTTATCCACAGAGCCAGTTATCTCATCATAGAAGGCAATCAGGTTGATCAGGCATGACTTGCCCTTGGTGAATCCATGTTGACTATCCCTGATCACCTTCCTCTACTCCAAGTGCTTCAAAATGGATTCCTTCAGGACCTGCTCCATGATTTTTCTGGGGACTGAGGTGAGGCTGACTGGACTGTAGTCTCCCGGATTCTCCTTCTTCCCTTTTTTAAAAATGGGCACTATATTTACCTTTTTCCAGTCATCTGGGACCTCCCCCTATCGCCATGAGTTTTCAAAGATAATGGCCAATGGCTCTGCAATCACATCATCCAACTCCCTCAGCACCCTTGGATCAATTGCATCTGGCCCCATGGACTTGTGCATGCCCAGCTTTTCTAAATAGTCCTTAACCTGTTCTTTCACCACTGAGGGCTCCTCACCTCCTCTCCATACTGTGCTGCCTGTGCAGCAGTCTGGGAGCTGACCTTGTCTGTGAAGACCAGGGCAAAAAAAAGCATTGAGTACTTCAGCTTTTTTCACATCATCTGTCACTAGGGTGCCTTCCCCATTCAGTAAGGGTCCCACACTTTCCCTGACCTTCTTCTTGTTACTAACATATCTGTAGAAACCCTTCTTGTTACCGTTCACATCCCTTGCTAGCTGCAACTCCAATTGTGCTTTGGCCTTCCTGATTAAACCCCTGCATGCTTGAGCAATATATTTATACTCCTTCCTAGGCATCTGTCCAAGTTTCCACTTCTTGTAAGCTTCCTTTCTGTGTTTAAGCCCACCAAAGATTTCTCTGTTAAGCCAAGCTAGTCGCCTGTCATATTTGCTATTCTTTCTGAACATCGGGATGGTTTGTTCCTGTGCCCTCAAGAAGGCTTCCTGAAAATACAGCCATCTCTCCTGGACTCCTTTCCCCCTCATATTAGCCTCCCAGGGGATCCTGCCCATCAGTTCCCTGAGGGAGTCAGAGTCTGCTTTTCTGAAGTCCAGGGTCTGTATTCTGCTGCTCTCCTTTCTTCCTTTTGTCAGGATACTGAACTTGACCATCTCTGGTCACTGCTGCCCAGGTTGCTACCCACTTCTACTTCCCCTACCAATTCTTCCCTGTTCGTGAGCAGCAGGTCAAAAGGAGCACGGCCCCTAGTTGGTTCCTCCAGCACTTGCACCGGGAAGTTGTCCCCAACACACTCCAAAAAACTTCCTGGATTGTCTGTGCGCTGCTGTATTGCTCTCCCAGCAGATGTCAGGGTGATTGAAGTCCCACATGATAACCAGGACCTGTGATCTGGAAACTTTTGTTAGATGTCTGAAGAAAGCCTCATCTACCTCATCCTCCTGGTCTAGTGGTCTATAGCAGACTCCTATCACGACATCAACCTTGTTGCTTTCACCTCTAAACTTAACTCAAAGACTCTCAACAAGCTTTTCTTCAGATTTAGACAGGAGCTCTGAGCAATCATACTGCTCTCTTATATACAGTGCAACTCCTCCACCTTTTCTCCCCCACCTGTCCTTCCAGAACAGTTTATACGCATCCGTGACAGTGCTCCAGTCATGTGAGTTACCACACCAAGTCTCTGTTATTCCAGTCACATCATAGTTCCTTGACTGTGCCAGGATTTTCAATTCTTCCTGCTTGTTTCCCAGGCTTCTTGCGTTCGTATACAGGGTCCTAAGATAACTAGCTGATTGCCCTACTTTCTCAGTGTAAATCAGGAGGCCTTCCCTGTTGTACCCTCCTCCTTGTGTTTCCTCCCAGTATCCCACTTCCCCACTTACCTCAGGGCTTAGGTCTCCATCCCCGGTGAACCTAGTTTAAAGCCCTCCTCACTAGGTTAGCAAGTCTGCTTGCGAAGATGCTCTTCCCTCTCTTTGTTAGGTGGATCCCATCTCTTCCTGGCAATCCTTCTTTCTGAAACAACATCCCATGGTCGAAGAATCCAAAGCCCTCTCTCCGACACCACCTGCGTAACCACACATTTACTTCCACAATTTGATGGTCCCTACCTGGGCCTTTTCCTTCAATGGGGAGAATGGACGAGAACACGACTTTCACCTCAAACTCCTTTATCCTTCTTCCCAGAGCCACGTAGTCCGCAGTGATCCGCTCAAAATCATTCTTGGCAGTATCATTGGTGCCCACATGGAGAAGTAGGAAGGGGTAGCTGTCCGAGGGCTTGATGAAGCTCGGCAGACACTCCGTCACATCCTGAATTCTAGCTCCAGGCAAGCAGCACACTTCTCGAGTTTCCCGGTCTGGATGGCAGATGTACTGCAGTAGTAAAAGTAGTAAAAACAGGACCTAGCTTCTCTAATTTAGTCTGATGTTTCAGAAGCCGCTGAGCCTCTAGGTGCCTCATAGGAATGACTCCATCTATTAATTTGCTTTTTGAAATCTTGCCTTTTTGATCATGTTTAAGGGTTCTGTACTGAAATGTAGCAGACGCTGTGAAGAAGTGCAGCAACAAAGATGTGACTTTGGTGAAACAGACACGTGCTGACTATGCGGACACCTCATGAGTTCCTGAAATATATTATGCTATTGTGCTATCTCCTCAGAAGAAAGTCGCTTTGTTCCATGGAGGGCGAGGGGCCTATTGCTGAAAAACTTCACAATGTCTCACAATAACTCGTGATAATTGTATGATTACGGAGTTACCACTGCTGCATTCACCCCCACAACACTGATACACATTGAGGCTGTGAAAAATAAGAGATAACTGAAAATGGAATGGGATCACTCTTCAAAACACATCCTAATGTTTAAGGGAGAGCTGCATTCTTTTACTGACTATTTTAAATTGTTTAGCATGCATGGAGAGTTTTGCTCAGTGGGCCCATGACTGAGAATAATAACAAAGGATTGAGCTAGGTTTTCTCAAAACCCAGTGTTAAGCTGAAAGGGGCAAATATAGCTCTTCACTGCAGCCTCTTTGCATGGTTATTCTGGCACCACAAAGGGCCACTCACTCCACTGGAGAAATTCCCCAGATGTATGGAAGTGGGAGGCACAAGTTAGAGCAGATTCAGAATCGCCCTTGCCTATGACGTGGTCTCCAGCCGCAGTAACAGAATAAGGGAAGCATAAGCAGCCACCTCCTTTCTGTCTCTGGACCAGATCCAGTGCCAGCACAGGGATGAATCTAGCTCAAAGTGTCAGCCTGAAAATACCTTCCCTGCCCAGAGGCCTGTACACCACCACAATTCCTTCTGGACACTGACCTATTTGTAAAACGTGTCCTTTTCTGGAGTTTTCAGTGTTTTCCTTTCTTCTTTACTCTGAGCTCCAGCTCCCTCAGCTCCTCTTACCAGTAAGCCCCCATAGTTGGTAAAAAGGAAAAAAAAACGGGGGGGGGGAGGGTCAGAGGAAGGTTGGATAAATAGGCAATTAGTGGGAAAACTTATGAACAATAAGGAAAATGTGTTTGGGAACAGACAATTTTTTTTCTTTTTAACTCTTCATATCATCTCTAGGAATTCTTTTAATGCATATCAGGCTTAGGTAAAAATTGTGCATCTTTCAAGATTGTTTCATTCTTCTTTTATAGTACTATACATATCGAGGTAATAATGGCAATATGGGAAACCATTTAAATGAGAGAAATCCAAATTAATGGGTAAGCTAGAGCAGAGTCTTTCATTTGCAGACTTCATGATCAAACCACATTAAAATCAGTGAGACACAAACCCACTCTGTGTACAGCCTACAGATTATCTAATTTTGAACCTTTCTGTTTAGAATCATTAAGCCACTACTGTACAGTAACAACCATTAATTGGACATTTGGATTCTAATGACTGGTGTTTGGGGACAGAGGTTGGGAATACTGAAACCAGTCCCGTGCCTTAAAATGTATTCATTTAATTTAAAGTCTTTACATAGCATTATTAGTTATTTAAAAGTTAAACACTTAGATACACTGTTCTGCATCCAATGCAATGAAAATATTCACATTGAGATTTTAAATTACCTCCTTTCAGTTAAAGATGCCAATTTCACTAAGTTGCCTGAAACATCATTTACATAGGGCCATTACATCAGGTGATTTTTTTTCTCCCTCTCTTGTGTTCAATGTCTGGTTTCTCTAATCCTCACAGACTGTGAGGAATAAAGGCTTGCTTTATGCTGCCAATTTCTTTTACTTCACACACTGGCACTTGTCAATATTCCTTACCACATAAATTGGGCAAATATTCTAGGACACATAACAGCTTTAGTAGTTTGCTGCCACTTCTATGTGGATGTACTGTAAATGCATACATATTAATTATTGGAAAGACAGGACTGCTTTGATATTGCTAGCCCGCAAATGGTAGCTCTACCAGATGAGCTAATGAATCAGTTCCATGAAGTGTTAGTATTCTTAATCAGGATCACATTTTTTTAATAGACAGCAGAATACATCCTTGTGCTATTTAGAAAAAAAAATTACCCTATACCCAAAGGAATTCTGTAAACGTGTGCTTTTCTAGGGCCTTTCTAGGAGAAGAAATAAAATATATTTCCAGTGTACATTTCTTACATTATTTTTAGGGATGGGTTGAAACCAAAACATCCTCAAACTCTGAGGTAGTTTGGATCCAGATCTAGAGTTTGAGGATGTTTTTTCTAAATAGTACAAGAATGCATTCTGCTGCTATAATTCTGTCAGCCTCCTCTGGTACAGGAAATACAGAGATCAAATACTTGTACTGGGTCTAAATCAAAGGAGATCCAGTGCCCATGGGGAACTCTGACAGTTCACACCACTTGAAGTTCTGCCTCCATGGCTTCACAATTCCCAAAGTATAGCTTTGGCTAGACTGTGGTGGCATATTATTATGGGCAGTTTACTACATTCCTAAATTATATGGTAGGAGAGGTTATCTCTCTTCACACGCTATTAAGTTCACTGACATCTTTTGGGATGAAAAGCACTATGTCAATGTAAATATGAGTTGCTGACATTTGGCCTATCTATAGATTGATTATCTATAGATTTTCAAAGCTAACGTTTGACTTCAGACATACATTTCATTAAAGGAGAGAGGAGAAGGCCAACAGTGTGGAGGGTTACTGCAAATGTGAATGCAGCCCTTTCTGCAGGAAGAGGTCCCTGGACACTCAGACAACTAAGAAGACGATGTGGAAGGAGGAAATGGTGCCACGGAGATAGATGACCAATCCCCTTTCATGAATTGCAAGCACAGATCCAGGTGTGAGCTGTCCTTTCTACATAGAGATTCACTGGGCATCATCTGGTTCTTTGCTTGGATTGTTGTTAATTACTAGTAAAGTGGTCATTTTTTCAGTCCGATGTTTGTTAAGAAGATGAATTTAGAAATGGGATCTGAGACAATATTTTTATGCAGCAGTTATTCCAGATACCTGTCATAAATATTCTGTCCCTTACTTAAACCATCTGTTGGTACCTCCAGCATAATGGGTTAAGACAGATGAGGGTTTTATTTCTACCATTTACAATGGTAATAGATTTAATAAAGACTAAAAGTGTGAAAACACACTTAAAAGCACATTTGAACTAATGCTGGCTGAATTTTTTTTCATGTAATGTATTTAACAAAAACAGTTTTCATTTCATTCAGAAATTTTCACTTTTTTCTTTTTTCACTGAAATAATTCAAAACAAAAAAATTCCTTTTGTTTCAAAAAATGGTGTTTATAATTTTTGTTTTGTTTGTTTTACAGTTCTCTCACTTTTTTACTCCCCTCACTTTTCTTTCTTACAAAAAAAGAGGAAGGAGAAAAAACAAGAGGTTTCCTCCCAGGGCCGGCTCTGGCTTTTTGGCCGTCCCAAGCAAAAAAAAAAAAAAAAACC